>NC_138371.1:107716205-107738295 GCF_054177405.1 Leptonychotes weddellii | reverse complement strand
CCCCCCCCCCCCCCCCCCCCCGCCTCAGGTTCTGTTTTAAAGAAACAAGCTTAACATGTTCCCCACACTCATGGAAACTAAAGCACAGAGAAGGGGCAAAAAACAGAACAGAGGCTGTGAATGCAGGCTCCTTTCTTCCCAACTGTTCAATTCTTTTGTTGCTTTGCCTGTTCCCGCATATGAGTGATCTCAGGGTCCTTTCTGCTTGTTTTTTTTTTTTTCCCTAAAGAATTTACTGGCCCTGGGGTGCCTGGGTGACTCAGTCAGTTAAGCGTCTAACTTCGGCTGGGGTTGTGATCTCCAGGTCCTGCTCTCTCACGCGCTCTCTCTCTCTCAAACAAATAAATTAAATCTTAAAAAAAAGAATTTACTGGCCTTCTTTTTAGGTAGAAAGAAAATGTATGTCCATTTTTTCTGTTTTCCTTTTTTTTAGTAGCATCATCCTTTAACAACATAAGAACACCCTAAGCCACATTGAATACTATGTGTGAACTTTAATAACAGCCTAACTAGACATTTTCCTCAGTTTCTAGTCCAGATGGAACACTTTTTTCTGATTACAATAATACATGTTAACTGCAAACTATTCGGACAATTTAAAAGTTATTAAAGGAAGAAAGTGAAAATTGCCTGAAATTCTCCCACCCATAAATAAACCCTACTTAGAAAAATGTATTCCCGTGGCGCCTGGGTGGCTCAGTCTGTTAAGCATCTGCCTTTGGCTCAGGTCATGATCCCAGGGTCCTGGGATCGAGCCCCGCATCGGGCTCCCTGCTGGGCGGGAGGCCTGCTTCTCCCTCTCCCACTCCCCCTGCTTGTGTTCCCTCTCTCGCTGTCTCTCTCTCTGTCAAATTAATAAATAAAATCTTTATAAAAAAAGAAAAATGTATTCCCTAAAGGCAGCTGCTATTCAAAATAATTCAGTCATCACTGTCAGGAAGTTTGTGTAAAACATTAAAGTACTTATAATTTGGGACTAAGTATTTTCTAAAGATTTGAGTAAGTTTTTTCTTCTTTTCCTAACTGTATCAAATACCTTTTGGGAAATAGTAAAGTGCAGCGGCTTTCAAACCTTTCTGAAGACAACCCACAGGAAGAAAATCATTTAATATTAAATGATGATATTCACATATAAATATATATAAGTGAAACAAAAGTTTCAGGAAACAAATAACTACCCTTAATACATATGATGTACTCTGATTTTTTTTTATTCTAAGGCCATTAAAAAAATAAAAAATAAAAAGGCTGGTTGTGTTGTGTGCTTTCCTGACTCACTTATGGCTTACAACCTGCAATTTAAAAATCACTGACCTAGAAGAAATATCCCTACATTTAGTGATCCAGCTGTGTTACAGTTCTCCAAGTAACCAGAATCAAGTCATTTACCCTCTTTGCCTCTCCATTTTTCCACTTATTAGTGACAGAATTCAACAGACAATAAAACATGCACCTCAAAACAAACCATATGACCACGAAGCAAATATTAGTATTGGTAAGCAAAATGAATAAACCAGGCAATCTTTCACTCAAATAAAGAGAATCAGACCCAGAATACCCCCATAATTCATCATGCTACCATCAGTACATGATAAGATGCCTTGATAAAGAAGGCCCTTGAAATTGAGTTTCAGTGCCTGGCTCACTCAGAGATTTTGATCTTATTTGATGGTTGCTAGGAAACCAACCCATCCTTCACTAAGGACAGCTGAAGCCCCACCAAGTGATTCCAAGTTACTCGGGATAATTAAAATTAACTGCAGGGCAACAGCACTATCAGATTTTTTTTAAGTCATATTAAAGCTTTGAAATGGCTTGAGCCTCTTTTAAATATGTATACACAGTGGCCCACAGGGCTATTTCACATGATGTACTTCTCATGGTAGCACATCTTCATTGGCATAGACCTAAAGGAAATCTCTGTAGAGATTTATTTTCTAAGAAATTTTACTGTGGCATAAAAAACTATTTTGAGAGGCGCCTGAGTGGCTCAGTTGTTAAGCGTCTGCCTACAGCTCAGGTCATGATCCCAGGGTCCTGGGATCGAGTCCCGCATTGGGCTCCCTGCTCCTCCCTCTCCCACTCCCCCTGCTTGTGTTCCCTCTCTTGCTGTGTCTCTCTCTCTCTGTCAAGTAAATAAATAAAATCTTAAAAAAAAAAAAAAAGACTATTTTGAATTAGTTTAGGGCAAGAGTGATTATAGCTAATAGTTGCAATAGTCCAACAAAGCAAATTTCATATATAGCCTTGTAATTCAGTTTGATTAATAATAAAAAAACAAACTATGATGAAAAGTTACAGTATCTCTCACTTAATATTACACTCCACTTAGTGCAACAGGATGAAAATACCACCTTAGGTGCCAGGTAGTTCCAAGTTAAATACCACTATGATAAAACCATTAAGGTAGGGCGCCTGGGTGACTCAGTTGGTTAAGCGACTGCCTTTGGCTCAAGTCATGATCCTGGGGTCCTGGGATTGAGTACCACATCGGGCTTCCCTTGCTCTGCAGGGAGCCTGCTTCTCCCTCTCCCTCTGCCTGCCATTCTCCCTGCTCGTGCTCTCTGTCAAATAAATAAATAAATAAAATCTTAAAAAAAAAATTAAGGTAATAATTAAAATGAAACTTTGAATAGCAGTTTTTTTAAAAAGTGGAACACATTAATGACCATATGAGAACTTGATATATACTTAACAAAAATTAATGGTCAATTGGCCAATCTTAATAACTACTACTCTACTTTCCTATGTTCCTTAGCAATGTGTTGAAAGCCCACATCTTTAATATTTAGAGTCTGATTTAAGTGTAAACCATTTTTATGGCCTGATATGGTTGGACGAATATTTTCAACCAAAAGCATAAAATTCAGCCAACACTGAATGCACTAGAAAATTAAAAGTGAATAAATATTAGCTAGAAATTAAAGTATTTACATTGTGACTAGTAATGAACTGGTCAGTTAAATACAGTAGAACAGTGAAATACGAGAGTCGTGAGTTCAGAACAGCTGGTATGTTCAGAAGGTAGGTACTGCTGCCTTATCTACAATTTAAGTATAATTCACACAGAAGGGACTTTTAAGATGCGTTTGAAAAAAGTAAGGGACCTATGATGGAGATGTCCTAATGTTAAGATTAAAGGAAAACATTGGAAAAAAATAAATGACATCAGAGAAGAACATGAATGAATAGGTAAAGCAGGTTTCTTTCACTGGGTGGAATAAAAAAAATTGGGTAGAGGAAGAGTGTGATAAAAGAAATCAACAGATCAGTATCATTAGCTGAATGGTCTTTGGACTGACTGATCAGAGCCGAGTTCTTTTAGGTAGAAAGAGGGAGGCTGCTGAAAAGAACTAAAAATATAGTATGAAAAGAAGATCTTTTGTACTGCTCGACTACAGTAAACCATAACAGAGCTAAGAGGGTAGGTAGTAAAAAGAAGAAATTTAACAGAGTATGCACAGAAAAACATCAGGTAGCAGAAATAACCTATGGAGAATCACCTTGGAAGACACTTTGTTTCTGTTACAAATGAGCTAGATTATTCATTCAACAAATATAAGCAGTATTGTATACACTGTGTATTTTGCAAGGCACTGGGAGGGATACAAATACATATTAAGCCAGTCTTTGGCCCTCAGAAATTTATAATCAAATAGAGAACTTATTACCAAAACTAGCTTAAGTGCCCTTGAGTAGTTCAAAGTAGCTGCTATAGGACTTTAGATGTACACATTCTCAATTCCAGCTAGGGTGACGGGCGGGGGGAACTTTATCGCTGAGGTAGCAGGAGCAGAGCTTTAAAGGATGAATAGAATTTTAAACACTAGAGATGAAGGGAAGAAAGGATTCAAGTAGGTAGGGCAACCTCTGAGTTAGCTGGAAGTAGGTATACAGAGTGAGAAGGAAGAAAAAAAAAGATCATAACCAGCTTTCACTTCAATTCACAAATACTGGCATGCAGAGATTTTCAAATTTTAATCTAATCAGATTTTTTTCTCGTTTAAAAAAAAAAAAGACCAAAAAACCCGACTTCGAAATTTATTTCACAACTGCACAAGAAAACCAATCCTAAAATTAGGAAGTTATACAAAAAATACTCGTTTCTACTGAAAGAGGTCAGACAGACGAGAGAGTGAACTGGCCGGGTGGCTGGGTGTCCTAAAACGGTCATAGTAGAGGTACTATTAGTGCAAATCCTCATGGCCTTGCCAATGTGCTTTAACTCAGTCAAACAGGACTACCATTTTAGAGGAAAGACTTCAGACACCATTGTTTTCAGAGGAAAAACTTCAGACACCATTGCCAAATCAAACTTTGGCTTCTACACAAAAAGTATCAAATATGATTTTGGTGCTTACTGTCTTTTTATTTTGTGCTCAGAAAACTACCAAACTCAACCCAATCAGGCTAATAGACTTCATACCTTTCCTTATTTTGAGTCACTTAAATAATATCTTTTACTTAAAGTTTTCGTTAAGATTTCACACTTAGTTCCTCTTTATAGTAGCAGGTAAAATATCTTAATATTCCTTAACCCAACACTCCTACTATTTTATATAAGCAGATAACTGGGGGGTAAAAATGGAATTAACTGGTCCCATACTGTTTCAACTCTGTGCCTCTGTTTACTCATTTGTATAGGATGGTTATTTTGTGTGCCAGCTTGGCTGGGCCATGATGCCCACATATTTGGTCAAACATTTTTCTGAATGTTTCTGTGAAGCTGTTTTTTGATGAGATTAACATTTAAATTGGTAGACTTTGAGTAAAGCAGCTCACCCTCCATAACATTGGTGGGCCTTATTCAATCAATTGAAGACTTTAATAGAACACAGACTGATCTCCCCGGAGCAAGACAGAAGTCTGCCAGCATACTGCCTTTGTATTTGACTGCAACTCTTCCCTTTAGTATCCAGCCTTCTGGCCTATTCTGCAGATTTTGGACTTCCCAAGCCTCCACAATTTGCCTGAGGGAACTCCTTAAAATAAATCTCTCTCTCTCTTTTTCTACACACACACACACACACACACACACACACATTCTGTTTCTCTGGAGAATCCTAATACATGTGGTAATGCCAGAACCAGGACTATAGCCTGTTGGTCAGACTACATTCATTTCCCAAGGAGAGAATAAAGGAAGAAAGAGAAAGGAGTGTCATCAAAGGGAAGAACAAAGCATACACCTTTGTTTTTATTTATCTCTACTTACAGCAAACAGATAAAGTGTAAAAGCAAACCAACTTATACATACATATTTTAATGTTCTAGAACTAAAAAAGTTTGGCTTAGATCATAAATTATCTCACAAAAATAAATATTGCATGTGTTTCCTTTCAGGCCCATTCTTAAAACAGCTACACACAAATGCATTTATTACCAACTTCATTCCAACCAGAGTTCCAGAATTATTAAATCTCTATTTCACATCAAGGATGACAGACCCCAGTTACTGATCTGCTACTATGTGGTGATTAACAGTGACAAAATTAATCTTTATTTATTAAATAGGATTATTAATTGTTAAAGTTCAAGTGCACATATCAAACAAAGAACTTCGTAACTCTATCATCTCAAACCAGTGTGTCTATTAATAATGAAGACAATTTTATTGAGCAAAAGCTTCAATAACATTCTGGGGCATTATTAAAATGATGTTTTTAGGGAGTCTGTGCCAATTATCCATTTTGGTATGATGTTTCTCTTGGCAAGTCAGCAACTCAACCAATTGGTTCAATTCAAAACATTAGAAATCTATATAGGTCGGCTAAGGTCAATATTGCCACATTTCATCTAAACTTGACTGAAAAGAAGCAAGGAATGAAATTAACTATTAATTATATTTATTCTTATAGGGTAAATATTTCATCTGCAAATAATAATAAATATTGAGAAAGAGTTTAAAAAGTCATGTTATACAGCTTCTGAAGAACATTCTTTAAAGTAACTATTTTACATTAGAAATTCATATATAAAAAAGTATTCATATATGAATTTCTAATGTAACTACAGTTGAACATCATATAACCTCAAAACTCCAAAATCTATTTTTTAGTTAGCAGGAAGGTGGGCACATTTAAAAACAACAACAACAAAACTGCGGTAATGAATCTTCCTTTAAAAAATTGAGAACAAGAAGTAAGCACCTGACCCAGTAAGATCCAGCCTGGGGGCAGCGGTTACCACTTTAATGACACAATGGTTCCGTGGGCCTGTGATGCTCATAAGAGTTAGGTGTAAGGAGTCACACACAGACAATACAGGAACTCTCACTCCAAACGGGGAAATCAAAAAGGTAGCAGGACACAAATAATATATTACAGTTCGGAAAATATTTTGGATAAATTGACTACTAAACAGTAGCAGTGGCATATAAAGGGGATAGAGGAGTCAGAATGGTTTGCTCTGTGAACAGGAATATTTTATAACTGATATCATTCACAACTGCCAGCATATGGTGACAACAGAAAATAACTACTTTTCATCTGTTTCATCATTATTTTTAAATCATCTCCAGAGAGTGCATCCCTCTGATACTGGCATCTAGAGTGCACTGCCCCCCTGGCCCCCACCTCCTGGCACATCACTAACAGAGACCTTTGAAATGACATATCCTACACTATCCCTAGGTCAAAGACAACTCATTTAGGCTGCACCAATAGAAAGAACTATCCCAAAAGAGAAATAAAAAAAATTAAACTTTATAATTATTTTCACTACTGTAGCTAATATTACTGTAAGTGGTTTAAGTACATTATGCATTAACAATTTAAATACTGGTTTGTATTATTTGCATTCATCTAATAAACATATATATTTTAATGATGAAAAATAATTTACTATAAAAAGAAAATGTAGTGTCATCTCAGCATAATTAGGGAAAAATACCCTTTTGCCAGATTTTCTTTTAGAGATCATAAAAAAGGTCAGTAGCTCAAAAGTAGTAATAGTTTTTCCCTAAGTTGACTACACCCCTAAAGGTTGAAATTTGTTTTCAGATTCATAAAAGGAGCCAATGGATTTGTCCTACTTCTGTTCTATAAATCCACTATGAATATTCCAATAATATTAAAAATAAAGTTTACATAAGGAAAAAAGTTGTTTCAAACAAATTTCTGATGTTATCGGTCCCGGTCTAAATGCTTTCTAGGTATGAGAACTAGAGATAAAATAAATACCATTAAACATATTGAAAGGAGATTTATTGAAGATAGAAGAAAGAACTAGAAACTATGACACTGGAACATCTGATCTGAAGGTACTAAATATACAGCAGCCTGGAAAGAATATGTGCAAGAGGCAGATCAGCTCTGGCTTAAATTCTACAGGGTTTTTTCCAATGTAACACATGTGATTAGAGACCAAATCATCAGTTCCAGAATTGTGTTTATAATTGTTTGGAATGAAGGCATTGTTATAAACTTTACTATAGTTACCACCTTTCCAAAGAAAAGAACAACAAAAGCACAATGTAATTATGCAATAAGGGGAATCTGAGATTTAAATTTTCATCCATGAAGAGTAATGAATAATGCACAATTTAATGAACATATTAATGCTAGATGGGTTTTAAAAAGGCGTAAATTATTCTGCCATGTAAAATAAAAATAAGAAAGCCAATTTCTGAAGTTTCTAAATTCTTAAAAATTCAATGTACCTTAACATGGCAAGGCTTCTGAATAAAGTTCTTAATTATGACTAATAAACATGCTACTAATATAGTGAGGCTTAAAAAATAAGCAGATTGAATTAACATCACCTCTTCTAATACGTAACTTAGTATGCGGTAGGCTCCAAAAGTTTCATTTCCAAGTTATTCATAAATATATCAATTTCTAGAGTTTGCCTAGCAGTTAATAATCAAGCAAGTCAATACTTCTTTACAGACTTAAAAGTAAACAAAAGCTTAGGAAAATAAATGTGCCCTCTTTCACTTCTTCTCTGAACCCCAGCCACTTTATGTCAGAGGAGTAGGATGCATCATATAAACAGCACAAGGCTAGACTATGTTATGAGACTACAGCACTCTCACTCTATAAGGTTTGCAGGACTATGTACCACTAATATCTAGAGACAACTAGAAAATCATCCAACTATAAAGGCATCTTTCTAGCTTAGACCTAACTACATATCAACTTACCAAATCCCTGTGCAACACCCAGTTAGCATGCAGGTAGTGAATCCCATCTAGGATCTGATATAATAGTGACTTCACCATTCCCCGAGGTAACTGAACTGGCTTCTTGTTTGCTTTAGAAGCTCTGTGAAACTTGATTATATGCTGAAAGAAACAAAAATACCACCAGAAGCTTAAAAAGGAAAAGAGGGAAAGATAATCTGATGTATAATATTTTCGTGCCAGAAAAAGAAACACTCAGGGATTCCCAAAGATACTGAAAATAACATCTTACATTCTGCTGGATAACATAAATTTAAAATTTCCTAATAACTGGAGCTGAAGTTTCATTTCTTAAGCATATGATCATGTCTCAGAAAATAAATGACTGCAACACAGAAGCAGAGAACAATGTGATTTTATTTTGAAAGTATAATTAAAAATTACTTTCAGAGTATACCTGATCCCTGTTTACCTGGTGGAAATTTTCAAGAACAGAATCTTTTTTATCTGTAGTTATTAAATGAAAAGAAAAAAAAAAACAAATTTCAAGAGATACTCCTGGGTTGGCTGACACAGCACAGATGTGGTACCTATTTACAACGCATGGGTTATAAACAAAGCAAAAAGCAAACAGGGAAATTATTTCAATAAAATACACAGAAGCATAAAGAAATAACATGTAAATGACCAGTTCACATTGAAAATATTTAGAAACATGAAAGACTCAGATGAGAAAAAAACAGCCTTAAACCCATTAAAAGCTTTGGACATCTGGTAAAACACAATACCACTTTATAAATAGAAAAATCACTTTATAAGTAAATGTACCTCAACAGAAACAAGATCCAATGTTTCAAACTCTCTTGACAGGTTTCTTCACTTTAATTAAAGCACTTTTAAACTGTAAGAACACCTACAAGTCAGGTGAAGTCAACTCTGCCGTGTGTAAAACACAGGTATATGCCTGGCACCTCATGTGAACATGAACAGACTCTTGAGCAGTATTTCTGAGTGAATATTAAGCATATTCTTGAAATTAATAAACATAATTGACATATTTTATATTAGAGGTCAACATTTTCACTTCCTATTTTCTTATGATATAGAAAGTAGAACAAGGATAAAGAATAACTAGTAATTAATGAGTGAAGGAGTTTTACTTTCCAGAGAAAAAATATATAGCAAAGACTACCTGGTGGGAAGGTAAACTCTATCAGTCAGCATGCATGTAGTATGATTAATCTATACTTTACTAGCAGCATTACACTATTTTAATTTTCTTCTCAGTTATTTTTCCAAAGTATTTAAAAACAGTCAAACAAAACAGAGCTACAATTCAATAATCTAGAATGTTCTGTCACCTATCCTAAGAAATGGTGTGACAATAAAGTCTGTTCACCTTAATAAGAGCTAGTGGTTCTCTAGAGCTTAATAAAAATAGACTGAAATACATCATATTTAACAATTAAAATCTGCCAGAATAAGAATACAAGAATATGTAGGGAGGTGCAATAAATGATGCCATATGCATTTCTTTAGTTAATACTTTCATTAGGGTTTAACAAAATACTTTTTTTTTAACCAATATTTTATAACTACACTGGAGAAATCTCTTACCTTCATTTTTATTCCAGGGCTATATAACAAATATGTGGTGTGCTTATCATGAAATTTCACCAATACCTGCGCGATTTTTTTAAATGACTCTTTTTACTGGGACTGTTTTTGTTACTCTCCGCCGCCTTAGCCCAGCTAATTCATTTCAATATTCCAATTAAAATAAGAAAATAAAATGGATAAAGGAGGTTTGAGTAAAGTCAATTATTTGATTTTTATTAAAATGAACATTAAAAGTCCTTACGTGACTTAAATGAATATTAATAAGATGACAATAAAGCCAATGATGACGATATATACACATCTGGGAACACTGCATGCAGCATAATTTGTAAAAGTATAATTATTATACCTACATGTAAAATTAGATATCACATACTAGCCTGCTAGGAATTATACTGAATACAATACTATCTCCTATGTTCAACTATTACAAATCATGTTTTATTACAAATCATGTTTATAAAGCAGCCTAGAAAATTTCTCATAAATTTGGGTCATATAATTTGACTTCATGTTAGGCTTGAGTATGAGTGTTCAATTCAATATTGGCCACCCTAATTTAACAAATTTTTATTAACAGAATCCCAATTTGATTTGATTAGATTTATTTTTAAAAGAACAGAAGCTACAACAACAAAAATATTTACAACCAGCATTGACCTTGGACAGTAGTTTCATAAAACAGAAAATTTGACGTCTACTTTCAGTTCAAAAACAATTCTTTCCAGATAACATAAAAACAATTTGAATCAAACTGCATTAACTCATGGAAAACAGGAATCTACAGAGCAAAAAATATTTCTTATAAATCTGAAAGTATATGAAACCCATATAAGTGTCAATTTCTGAAATCTGTTGGTTAAAATTATGTAAATGAGGCTAGTACTGGAAATTAGCAAAAGAGTTTAAAACTATTTTACTATTTTTAGAAGGCTAACTTACTTTTGAGCAATTTTACTGGAATTTCTACTAGTTTTATTTCAAAATTTTGTATTTATATTTACAAACTACAGCTGAATGAAAAATGTAAATTTTAAAGATATCTAAAATCGAGCCAGAAGATTATAATCCCTTGCATAGCAGTATCAACGGTCCCAATTTACAATGGTTCAACTTGACTTTTTGGCTTTATGATGGAGTAAAAGCGACAAGCATTCAGCAGAAACTATACTTCGAATTTTGAAATTTGATCTTTTCCCAGGTTGGTGACATGCAGTACAACACTTGCTCATGACCCTGGGCAGCAGGAGGTACTGCACCCAGTCAGCAAGGGTAAACAACCAATACATTTACAATGATTCCATACTCATACAACCATTCCATTGTTCATTTTCAGTACAGTATTCAATAACTAACATGAGATATTTAACACTTTATTATAAAATAGGCTTTGTGTTAGGTGATTTTGTCCAGCTGGAGGTTGATAGAAGTGTTCTCAGCACATTTAAGGTAGGCTAGGCTAGGCTGTGATGTTCGATAGGTCAGGTGTATTAAATGTATTTCTGACTTAATGAGATTTTCAGTTTGTGATGGGTTTATTTGGATGTAACCCCATGTAAGTCAAGGAAGATCTGTATATATGTTTTCTCTTGTATTTATCTCAATAAATGTACAACCAATATATAAGTATAAATATAGAACAGTATACAAAACACAGTGAAATACTTAAAGATCTTATTAAATTACTTATTAAATACCAGAAAAAATATAGTTCACAGAAGTGAAGTACTTGTTAATTAACTCAATGTAATATTGGGTTTTTGTTTACTTGTTTTATTTTCTAAACTGTAGTCTATGTTAACATGTTTTACACAAGATTGATCAGGATATAAGTTTTGTGAGTATATTTCAAAGATATTTTGGCTATCTTGCTATTTTCATTATATATCATAAACTCTTATCCCCAAGATGGCATTTCAGACTTTCAAAGAACATAACTGTTATGTTTAATAAAAGAGTAAATTTTATAGTTACCCAAGACTTATGTAAATACCAAGCAATCTACTGAGTAAATACAAAATACTGAGTTAGCTGTTTGTAATTCAGCTATTTAGCCAAGATAAATTTAAATTCTCAGTTTATAATAATTTTTATCAATATAACATCATTTTTGTCATTATATTAGCTAACCAAATAAAACTAATCTAATTGACTGTAATTACTTGACTTTGAGAATCTTCAAGGATTTAATTGGGAGCTCTCTTCCACAAAGAATTCTTCCTATACAAGAACATGCCCAATTCAAGTAAGTACAATATTGAACTTCTGCTGATGGAAATAAGAAATACATTAGAATATGGAGTATTAAGTATGAATAATATCCAATAAATGATTAATAGTATGCTACATTTGTATAGTACACTTAGTTTATAAAGCTTTTCAAATACAAAATTGCTCTTCAGAAAAATCCTGTAAAAAAGCAGGAAAGTACCACATTTTACAGATGGAGTTGGGGGGACTACAACTTCAGAGCCATTAAGAGACTTGCATGACAAATAACAGACCGAACCATAAATTTCAGTCTAGTCTTCCAAATATAACATATTTATCTTCCTATATGAGGATACCACTTTCTCATTTTATATTCCTTTATATAGTAAAAGGAAACATGCTGCTTTTAAATTCTATAACAAAATAGCTATTACAGTTACTTTTTAAAATTTTATCAAAAATCTATAGCTAGGAAACAATACTGAATAACTGTTTATACTCTTCAGATTCTACTATTTTCTGTAGCATGTTACAAAGTTCAAATTGGTAAGATCAAAATACAAAGCAAAATTACCCTAGTATTGGTAATTCATCAACCAGATTCTATGAGGTTACTTTTATTTTTAAAATGTAAATCTCATAGTAAGATAAACTAAAATTGTTTTTAGTCACTCTTAATCCCTGTCTGAAACGAAGGGCTCAATGTCTACCAGCAATTCACCTTACCCAGAGGTCATGTTCAGCGTAGTCAAACAGAAGCCATACTTTCCTATCAGCATGAGACAGAAATACCTTTTGAAGAGAGATGACATTTGGATGCTTAAGCTCTCGAAGTAACTGCAAAACAAGGAAGATCAATTAAAAATCTTTGCCATGAAAATAATGTTAAATAAATCATACATTTGTAATTCACAGATATATAAACCCAGTGGTAATCAATCCTAAAAATCTACTAACTACCCACACTATTTTCAAAGTGTCCAAATAGGTGCTTCAGTAACAAATGCAGAAAAACTCTGGGGAAAAGATACTGAAAAGATATAACTCAGTAAATCTGTTTTGTTGTTATTGTTTAGTTGGTTTTTACTTTTGCTTTGGTTTTTAATTGTGATAAAATATACATTAAAATCACCATTTTAACAATTTTAAGTGTACCATTCAATAGCTTTTAAAAAACTAACTGCAACATTAGAAAATATAACATTTGTCAATATCAAATATCAGATGAGAATTAAGATCTGTAATTCTGTGAGATATAGTATCTATTTTTTTCAGTCATTTAAATTATATAGTTGATTAAGATTTTGTGAACTTTTCATAAAATAATAAAAAACTTATACAGACAAAGGCATCTAAGTAGAAAACATTTTAATGGGTTTAACCCTTCTCATTTCCTAGAAGGACATTCTATTTAAAATCTTTTATTGCCTTATCTTATCCTCATTTATTAACCAAAGTGGCCCTAATAATCCATCAGTTAAAAAGTATTCCTACTCTGCCAAGAAAAAAAAAAGGAACAACAGCAGTAACAATGACAAGAAAAAATTTCTCATGAAGCCTGATACTATGTCTTTATCAGTTAAAACTGACTGACACAGTGCCTTCCCAATGTTTTCCAAATACATGACAGCCATGTGAGAAAGTCAAGGTCTTAGAACTTATGACTTTAGTACCTTCTATAAGAATGCTGCTACCAAAACAAGAATTAATATAAATGCAATGTTAACAATATATTAGGGACTCTGAAATGAATTCAGCCAAGGAAAGACTATGGACTATCTATTAAGTCATTTATATTAATGATTATTCTCTGGAAAGTGATAATTATTCAGGAGGAAGATTAAATTCAAGTTAGATATTTCTGCTTTTAGAATATAATTTCAAACTTATGAGACTTTGGAGATTATACACAAAGCCTCAGAAACCTAAAGGCCAGTATCTAAGATTAACGATTTCCTAATTAATAAACAAGGCAAAGAATCTGATAGGGAAAGCCTACACTTCGGGATTACCCAGGATCATCTAGCTGGCTCCAGAGCTAAATCTAGTGCTAAGTTCATCTTAGTTCTGGGTCAGTGTTTCCTCCATTACCTCATGATTGGAACACACTTCTCAGGCATTATTTCAAATCCTTTCTGGAAACTGGCAGGGTAGAAATTATAACAAACTCCAAAGCTCTGGCAAAAGTTCTCTCCAATTATTAGAAACCTACATATAAAGCTATTCTTAGTATCTCCTCAATTTCACCTCCAAGATGAGGCTTAGCTCCTGAACTGGAAAAAAACCAAAAAACTAAAAACAAAAAAGACCCAGCAGCAACCATTTTATTAAGTTCTTCATAAGTGCCAAGTATGGTGCTATGACATGCATTATGTCACTTAATCATGAATTAACCTTATATAATATTTATATTACTTCTATTTTATAAATGAGGAAATAGTGGTTTGAGGGGATTAAATAATTTGCTCACGATCACAGTCCTAGGTGGTGGTTCGAATCAGGATTTTAATGCTTTTAAAATTAATCAATTGACTTTTTTTTTTTTTAGATTTTTTATTTATTTATTTGAGAGAAAGAGAGAGAGACAGAGAAACAGCATGAGAGGGGAGAGGGTCAGAGGGAGAAGCAGGCTCCCTGCTGAGCCGGGAGCCCGATGTGGGACTCGATCCCAGGACTCCGGGATCATGACCTGAGCCGAAGGCAGTTGCTTAACCAACTGAGCCACCCAGGTGCCCCAATCAATTGACTTTTAAAATACAAAGTCAGCACTCCAAGGTCTAATAACACCTTTTTTTTTTTTCTTAAGATTTTATTTATTTGACAGAGAGAGAGCACAAGTAGGCACAGCGGCAGGCAGAGGGATAGAGAGAAGCAGGCTCTCCATTGAGCAGGGAGCCCGATGCGGGGCTCGATCCCAGAACCCTGGGATCATGACCTGAGCTGAAGGCAGACGCTTTACCGACTGAGCCACCCACGCGCCCCAAATACCAACACTTCCTAAAACCTAATACTCTGGGGAACTATTTCTTGTTACATTCCAGAGGCACAGATATTTTAAGTATATACTAGGTTGTGAACTGGCCAATGGCAGGCACGTGTCTTGCTCACGATGGCGCTGCTACCTTCTAACACCCTGCCTGGGGACCTGGTAGGCACTCATTAAGTTTTTGGTAAATAATGAATTTGTGAATAAACAAAATATACAAATTAAAAAGTATCATATAACACACCCTTTGGCTTCTGATCTGTGGACTAAGATCACTGCTCTCATCATAAAAACCTTAATCCACTTCTTTAAAAAATCCACTTCTCTTTTTAAAACATCCAGCTAATTAGTCAGACAACGAATCTTCCAGGGTAATGATTTAATAATATATTAACAGTAAGAGCTACCATTATCATAAGTAATTATAATCATAAGTAGGTAAGTAAGTAATAGTAAGTGTTATGGACTGAATTGTGTTCTCCTCAAATTCATATGTTGAAGCCCTAACCCCCAGTACCTCAGAATGTGATTGTATTTGAAGATAAGGCCTTCGTAGAGGCAAGTGAGTTAAAATAAGGTCATTAGGGAGGCCCTAATCCATTCTGAATGGTGACATTCTAAGAGGAGGAGGTTAGGATACATACAGAGACACCAGGGCAGCTTGTACAGATAGATGGCCACTGAAGAGGCCACAAGAGGGTGGTCGTCTGCAAACCCAGGAGAAGCCACAGAGGTTTCTGCAGACCCTCTTAGAAAGTAAGTTTCTGTTGTTTAAGCCACCCAGTTCATAGTATTTTGTTATGGCAGCCTTGGCAAACTAATACAGCAAATAACTACTATTACTGAGTAAGTAAAACACTCTATGTTGGGTGTTTTAAGGGAGATTTATCAGGAGATGGGTCACTATGGGGTTAGAGATGGAACTGAGTCTCAGTGGGGAATTACGTCTAAGTCAATATTTCTTTTTATTTTATTTATTTGACAGAGAGACAGCGAGAGAGGGAACACAAGCAGGGGGAGTGGGAGAGGGAGAAGCAGGCTCTCCACTGAGTAGGGAGCCTGATGCAGGGCTCGATCCCGGGACCCTGGGATCATGACCTGAGCCAAAGGCAGACAGTTAGCCGACTGAGCCACCCAGGCGCCCCTAAGTCAATATTTCTATTGAAGTACTTCCAAAAAACCAGGGCGCTGGGCTACATTTAGCAGGACTAACATTAACCAAATGCCTCCTACACGCCAGCCACTGTGGTAGATGCTCTAGGTCCTGGCATATAAAATGTGCTAAGACTTGCTCAAGTCCTCTAGTGGGAGACAAATGCAAGTAAAAGTAAGCACACAATCCTAATGCTGTGGCTGCAGCAGTGGTAACTGATTATTTATTGAGAGTAGCTAACATTTACCTAGAGTTTATCAGGTCCAAAGAAGTATGCCAAGTTCCTCACAATAAATCCTATGGGACACTATTACCATTTTACAAATGAGGAAACGAAAACACAAGGAAATTAACTAACTTGCCTTGGGTCCTAAAAGCTAGTAAGTGGCAAAGCTAGGTAAAGCACAGGTAATCTGAGCAGGGCTTTAAGTGCTACAGGCAGTACTTTGAGACTGCTACTCTGACGCTGTGAGAACATCCCAGAGTTCTCCCAGCTGATGAAAAGCACTTCAGCATTTCATCACCCCATACAGAAACAGCCCATAGCATGTAGATACTTATTTAACATTTTCTAAGGGTTTTTTTTTGGCCTTTTTGAAGTTTTCATGTTAAAAAAAAAATTTAAAGAAAAGGTCTGAATAAATTTAAGCAATGGTTTCCATCACAGAAATCACCTAAATTCTTCTTATTCTACTGGGAATAAAATCTTATAATTTGGGCGCCTGGGTGGCTCAGTTGGTTAAGCGACTGCCTTCGGCTCAGGTCATGATCCTGGAGTCCCAGGATCGAGTCCCACATCGGGCTCCCTGCTCGGCGGGGAGTCTGCTTCTCCCTCTGATCCTCCCCCCTCTCCTGCTCTCTCTCATTCTCTCTCTCAAATAAATAAATAAAATCTTTAAAAAAAAAAATCTTATAATTTTCTGTACTAAGATCACTACTAAATATACAAATGTCTTAATACATCATTCATCATAAACTTAATTCACTCCAGTTGTACCATACAATATCACACTTAATCTGAACTCTTAAAGTAAAATAAATATAAATTAATAACATTTAAAACTGTATCTTGTCAATAAATATCACTTACACCAGTGAGAATATAGGAAATAAAACCTCTGATATTCTCAAAACGACACTGATTTCTAATATTAAAATTTTACAACATGGCAAAAATAATAAATTCTGAATTTATGCCATGGGTATGATGATAGCTAAGTTGAAATACTACAACTGTATACAGAATACTGTTCCAAAATTATTTCAATTATTTTGTTAAAGCTGTGGAAGCTTTCTTCACAGGGGAAGCTGTCCAGTTTCCCCAACACCATTTGTTGAAGAGACTGTCTTTTTTCCATTGTATATCTATTCCTCTGATAAAAACAAAACCAAAAACAAACCCTGAGGTGCCTAGATTAAAGCAGATGTGAACTTTCAAAGTAGAGTCTGGAGCTTTACCTTTGCTCCCCTAGCTCCCTTACTCCAACTACAAGACTGCCTCTTGGAATATAGTAGATGGTCCACTGAAGCACAGTTTGAAAACCACTACGCTAAAGGGATTCTAGCTCACAAGAAATTCTGTTAATACAAAACAAACCACTTACAATAAAATGAGGATGAAGACATGTAATGTTCTTAACTTTAGTAGAAATACTCAGAGTTCTTTCCTTCTTCCCTCCCTTTCACAAGTATTTACTGAGCAAAGACTGTTTCACACCTAGCACACACTGGTGAAGAAATGTGTTACATTTCTTCTTCTCAGAGGAAGATTTAATGAAGGGAAAGAGGACTTATAAGATGTGCCAAAAGAGATGGGATTTTTTTTTTCTTTTTGATTTTTTATTATAGAAATTCTTCAAACATAAATAAAATAGAATAGTAAAACAGACCCCCATAATATCATTATCCACTCTCAGCCTATCTCATTTTATCAACATTCATACCCACTCTTCCCACCTTACCCTGGATTATTTTGAAATAAATCCTAGATCTGATATGATTTCACCTGTAAATATTTCAGTATATGTCTCAAAAATATAGGATCTCTTTTCTCTGACCACATGGAAATAAATTAGCAATCAACAATAAACTATCTCAAAAGACTCACATGTTTAAAAAAATTTTTTATTGTTTTTTTATTGTAATTCCAGTATAGTGAACATACAGTGCTATACTAGTTTCAGGTGTATAACATAGTGATTTGACAATTCTATACATTACTCAGTGCTCATCATGTACATTAAAGTGTACTCTTTAATCCCCATCCCCTATTTCATCCATCTCCCACCCACCTCCCCTCTAGTAATCATCAGTTTGTTCTCTATAGTTAAAGTCTGTTTCTTGGTTTTACTCTTTTTTCCCTTTTGCTTGTTTTGTCTCTTAAATTCCATATTAGTAATATCATACAGTATTTGTCTTTCTCTGATTTACTTCACTTAGCATTATACTCTCTAGCTCCATCCATGTTGTTGCAAATGGCAAGATTCCGTTCTCATGGCTGAATATTTCTGTGTGTGCACGCACACATACACACACATCTTCTCTATTCATTCATCTATCGATGGACACTTGGGCTGCTTCCACAATTTGGATATCATAAATGATCCTGCAACAAACAGAGGGGTAAATGTATCCCTTTTAATTTCTGGGGTAAATACCCAGGAGTGTGATTACTGGACTGTAGAGTAGTTCTATTTCTAACTTTTTGAGGAACCTCCATACTGTTTTCCACAGTAGCTACACCAGTTTGTATTCTCACCAACAGTGCACCAGGGTTCCTTTTCCTCCACATCCTCACCAACAGTTGTTGTTTCTTGTGTTTTTGACTTTAGCCATTCTGACAGGTATAAGGTAATATCTCACTGTAGTTTTGATTTGCATTTCCCAGATGATGAGTGATGTTGGGCATCATTTTTGTGTCTGTTGGCTATCTGGATGTCTTCTTTGGAGAAATGTCTGTTCATGTCTTCTTCCCATTTTTAAATTGGGTTATGTGTTTTTTAGGTGTTGAGTTGTATCAATTCTTTATATATTTTGGATACTAACCCTTTATCAGATATATGATTCGCAAATATCTTTCTCCATTAAGTAGATTGCCTTTTAATTTTGTTGACTGTTTCCTTCACTTTTTATTTTGATGTAGTCCCAATAGATTACTTTGGATTTCATTTCCCTTGCCTCAGGAGACAGATCTAGAAAACTGATGCTAGAGCCAACATCAGAGAAATTACTGTCTGTGCTCTCTTCAAGGATTTTTATGGTTTCAGGTCTCACATTTAGGTCTTTAATCCATTCTGAGTTTATTTTTGTATATGGTGAAAGAAAGAGGTCCAGTTTCATTCTTTTGCATGTCCAGTTTAGCTGTCCAGTTTCCCCAAAACCATTTATTGAAGAGACTGTCTTTTTTCCATTGTATATCTATTCCTCTGTCAAAGATTAACTGACCATATAATTATGGGTTTATTTCTGAGTTTTTTATTCCATTCCACATGTTTAAAAATTAAACTATATATATTTTTTAAAGATTTAATTAATTTATTTGAGAAAGAGAGCGTGAGAGACAGAGAGCGAGTTGGGAGGAGAGGAGCAGAGGAAGAACGACAAGCAGACTTCAGGCTGAGTTTGGAGCCCGATGCAGGGTTCAACCTCACAACCCTGAGATCATGACCTAAGCCCAAATCAGGAGTGAGACATGTAACCAACTGAGGCACCTAGGCACCCCTAAAAATTAAACAATATATTTCTAAATAATCCATGAAAAAAAGAACAAAGAAAACTGAAAATATTCTGTACTAAATGATAATGAAAATACAATGTAACAAAACTTATGGAATACAAGTAGAATATAGCTTGGAGGAAAATTTATAGTTATTTTAATTGCTTATTGCAAAGAATAATTCAAAATCAATGACCTAAGGTTCCACCTTAAGAAGATAAAAGAGAAAGGCAAGTCCAAAGTAGAAGGAAAAATATAATAAAGAGCAGAGATCAATAACATAGAAAATACAAATTGCCAACCCGCAATGAAATAGGACATCACCAAAGAAACTACAGATGTGAAAAGATAATGGAATATTATGAACAAGTTTATGCTAATAAATTCAACAACTTAAACAAAATAGACAAATTAGATATAGACAAATTACAGGGGTGCCTGGGTGGCTCTGTCGGTTAAGCGTCTGCCTTCAGCTCAGGTCATGATCCCAGGGCCCAGGAATCGAGCCCCGCATTGCGGTCTCTGCTCAGCGGGAAGTCTGCTTCTCCCTCTCCTTCTGCCTGCCACTCCCCCTGCTTGTGTTTGTGCGCAACCCCCAAGTCAAATAAATAAATAAAATCTTAAAAAAAAAAAGAAATAGACAAATTACATAAAAAATACAATATATCAAACAAGATGAAAAATAAAATCTGAGAGCTCTTAACTAAGTAAATAATACTGGTTGGTGAATTCTATAAACATTTAAGAAAGAAAAACTATAAATCTTACAGAGACTATAAGAATACAGGGGATAAAAAAAGGCTGCCTAATGTATTTCATGAGGGCACCACAATCTTGATACCAAAGACAAAGACATTACAGGACACATACAGACCAACATCGTTCAAACTCATTCACTGCAAACTCCTTTACAACACATTAGTAAATCAAATCTAGCAATATATAACCAAGCAGGCATTATTTCAAGAATGCAAAACTGGATAAACATTAAAAATCAATGTAGCCGGTCGGAGGAGCAAGATGGCAGGGGAGTAGGAGACCTAAATTTCGTCTGGTCCCAGGAATTCAGCTAGATAGGGATCAAACCATTCTGAACACCTACGAACTCAACAGCAGATTGAAGAAAAGCAACAACTCTCTGAACAGAAAAGAGACCACTTTCTGGAAGGTAGGACCTGCGGAGAAATGAATACAAGGCGATATTCGGGAGGATAGAGGGCGGAAGAGGGGGCCTCCGTGGGCCGCTACCAGCAAGTGATAGAGCAGCAGAGCACAAGATCGGAACTTTTAGAAGTCGGCTCCGCTGAGGGACGTCACTCCAGTGGCTAAGTGGGGTGTGGAACCCTCGCTGGGACAGTGTGGTCTCAGGACCCTCAGGGTCACAGAAAGACTGGGGGGGGGTGGTGCCTGAGTGTGGCAGAGCTCCCAAGTATCAGAGCGGGGAGGCCAGCTGCAGAGACGGAGCCGAGGAGTGGGCTCTCAGCTCGGGGTTGCCATAAACTGATCCGCGGCACAGCTGGGCCACTGCTCTTCCATCAGGAGCCCAACAAGTGGCAGATCCGGGGAGACTCCCCTTCCTACCTCCCCGGGGAGGAGCGGCACAGGAGTGCACCCCAGGGATCTGCTGGGTTTGGAGACTCCACACGGGGGTTGGGTGCCAGAGATAGAAACGCTCAGTCACAGGCCCGGCGAGTAAGGAGTGCGGCCGGAGACCGGGGAGACAGGAGTGATTGACTGCTTTTCTCTGCGGGCTCACTGAGGAGCGGGGCCCTGAGTTCTCGGCTCCTCTGGGGCGGAGACTGGGAGGCCACCATTTTCACTCTTGTCCTCCAAAGCTGTACAGAAAGCTTGCAGGGAACAAAAGCTCCCAAGAGCAAACCCCAGCAGATTACTTAGCCCAGCCCCCTGCAGGGGCAGGGCAATTCCACCTCCGGCAAAGACATCTGAGAACGACTGCAAAGGCCCCTCCCCCAGAAGATCAGCAAGAACAGCCAGCCAAGACCAAGTTTACCGATCAATGAGAACAGCAGAACTTCAGCGCTAGGGGAATACAGCACATACAATTCATGGCTTTTTTCCCCATGATTCTTTAGTCTTTCAAAGTTAATTTTTTAAATTTTCTTTTTCTTTCTTTTTTTTTTAAATTTTTCTGAACAGTAGAACAGATCAACAAAACTAGGAGCTGGTTCTTTGAAGGAATTAATAAGATTGATAAACCCCTGGCCAGACTTATCAAAAAGAAAAGAGAAATGACCCAAATAAATAAAATCATGAATGAAAGAG
>NC_138371.1:107678583-107715705 GCF_054177405.1 Leptonychotes weddellii | reverse complement strand
AGCACCCACCCCAAAACCCCACGTTATTTAAGGGTCAACTGTAATATCATAGCACTACTATGAAAATAGTGTCGACCTTATGGGCCCTCTGAAAGAATTGTGTGTGTGTGTGTGTGGGGGGGGTAACTAGCAGTTCCCAGATCAGACTTCAAGAACTGCTGGTGTGTGTGTATGGCGGTGGGGGGATGAGTTAAGGGGGAAACACAATGTGAAGACAAATGAAGTGAGAGAAAACCATGTGAGGGTGAACAGACACAGTAAACAATGGGGGATGAGGCTGATGGCATTAATTAGGAACCACAACATAAAAGTCTTTTTACTCCAAGAATAACAGGAAGCACTCCATTTAAGATTTCTTTAATAAGAAAATACCAATTAGGGATGCCTGGGTGGCTCAGTCGGTTAAGCATCTGCCTTCAGCTCAGGTCATGATCCCAGGGTCCTGGGATCGAGCCCCACATCAGGCTCCCTCCTCAGCGGACAGTCTGCTTCTCCCTCTCCCACTCCCCCTGCTTGTGCTTTCTCTCTCTCTCCCTCAAACAAATAAAATCTTAAAAAAAAAGAGAAAATATCAGTTATATTATATTTGAAAAAAACATCTTTGGCTGCCTTTTGAATGCTTAGGGAGAGTAAATAAGAGCAGGAGGCAGAGAAGCTCCTGTTAAAAGAAGTTAAAAGTAAACAGTGTTAAAATTACTCAGTTGAGAGATGATGGTGGTAGCTGCAGAATGGTGGTTGCCATACGGGGTAGACAGACTGGAGTGGAGCGATATAAGGCAGAACCAGTAGCACCTGGTGACTGGGCAGAAGGAGGAGGAGTCAAAGAAATGATTTCTGCCCTGGCAATAGGTTAACAGCAATATTACTGACTGAAATAAAAAACAGCAGGAGAAAAAGATCTGAGGGAACAAAAAGATGATAGTTCTATTCTGTGCAGGTTGAGTCTGCAGTACATACGAGACACCTAAGTAAAAATGTCAAGCTGAATAAACACGGCTAAAGCTCAAGAGAAAGCTGAAGACACTGATTTACTATAATCAGCATATATATAGTAACTAAAGCCATGAGAGTAAAGTGACACCAAAGAGGACTGCCAAAAAAAAAAAAAAAAAAAGATTTTGAAAAAGGGCAGAATAGTAAATAGTATCACAAGCTGCAAAGAAAGCTAGTAAGGTGAGGATGGAGATGTGTCCACTGCATTTAGCAATGATGAAGTCACCAGACAGTAGACGAGGCAAAAATAGTTGGAGTGATATAGTGGCAGAATGTGTACAGCAGAAGGCTGAGGAATGAATGGGGCATAAGCAAACTAAGACAGTGAGTGTAGGTATTTGAAGGGGAAAAGGACGTCGGTAGCTGGAGTAATACACAAGGTTAAAGAATTATTATTATTTTTTTTAAGATGGAAAAGACTTGAATAGGTTAAGTACTGACACGAAGAACCCAGAGAAAAGGAGTTGCTGATATGAGAGAGAGAGGTAAAAATTCAGAGAGCAAAGACTGAAATGCTGGGGAAAAATTAGATAGGGTTAGAAGGAGAAATATTTTTAGCGAGAGTTCTCATCTTGATGGCTTTCATATTTTCCTGATGTTGGAAATTAGGTCATAAACTAAAAGTAAGGGCAAAGGTGGTAGAATTCAAGATCTGAATAGAGTGAAAGAAGATTTGGTTGAATAAATGAGTAACTCCTTATAAAATCAAATTCATTTAAGTTCATTTAATACTTTATTATCTTAAATTATTAAAACTTACATAGCTTTATCTTTGTTTTCACAACATATTTACACCAAATCCTTAGCTGTGGGAAAAAAATCCCAATTCCAACATTATTTTTCAGAAAAAAGATCTGTTTTACAACATTCAGCTTTATACTATATTTTCTAGTAAAGTACTCATTATTTTAAAAATACACTAAGTGTATCTATACTTAATGTTCACTAAGTCTGAATAATTTCTCAAAGACTTAAAAAAACGGAGTTAAAGAGGGTGACACAAAAGATAAACTGAAGTCTAGGGGCACCTGGGTGGCTCAGTCCGTTGAGCGACCAACTCTTGGTTTCGGCTCCAGTCCTAATCGCAGGGTCATGAGACCGAGCCCTGAGTAGGGCTGCACACTCAGCAGGGAGTCCACTTGAGATTCTCTCTCCCTCTGCCCCTCCCTCTGCTCTCTCTCTCTCTCCCTCAAAATAAATAAATAAATCTTTAAAATAAATAAATACATACATATAAACATAACATAAATAAAATGAAGTCAGCATCAGAATAAGTCTATTAGACCCTTTCACATGCATGGTACTGGTTAACCTAGGAGTGTAAGAAATTGTTATATGTACTATTTGAGGATAGCATCTTAGATCTGAGCACTCTAAGGCGAAAGAGAGTGCTGGGAAAGAAAATAAATTAAATCAAAGGCTTATCCATTCACCTCCTTAACAATGACCCTGAATTTCTCTTATTTATAAATCGCCAAGTTTCTATAATGTAAATGTCTTCTCAATGAACTGAAAAATTCTCATCTGCAGATAGTCCTCTCCCCCATCCCAAGTAATTTTATATCTTATATTTTATAAAAGTAAATGATGAGAAAGAAAGGTGAAATGGTAGAATAAAAAAACTGAAGATGTTTGATTATCAGAAAGGCAACCTCCTCTTGAAAATCACCGAATATAATTACCATGATAATATAATAGTGCTTTGTGGTTTACAGAGCACATTTATTTATATATCCGTCTACACAGTCATAGTAAAAAGGCACATTGGAGAGGGAAAGGATTTGTTACTGAGTTTCAGCCATGATCCAGTTGAAGTAGTCAAGCTGTATAAATAAATAATTGCAATATAGTGTTCTACGTGCTATAAATAGAGGGGATGATCAACTATAGCTTGAAGGATTGAAGATGAAAGAAATCTGCAGAAAGAGACTACCTAAGCAGAGATTCTTAAGACTTCAGAAGTCTGTCAGGAAAGGAGGGAGGAACTGGGGAGAGAAATCAGTAGTTAGAGCAGAAATCCCAGAAAGTAGGAACAGCATGTACAAAAATACAGAAGCACAGGGAAGGTGTGACATGCTCAGAGAATAGCAGAGAGTAGCAGTAGCAGTTTAACAGCATGAAACATGCTGACAGCTCTGAGGATGGATGTGATTTTAGGAACAGGCAGAGGTAAGATGGGAGGGGGTCTTTTATGTCAGCTGTCTTCAAAGAGGGGTATAGAGTTTATGTGATGTGCTTCACTTCAGGGAGAGTAAAAAACATACAAGTATGAGAAGAAAATAATTACATTAAAAAATAATAAAGCTGAGGGAAAATATGTTATGTGAAAAGACCAAAAAGAGGAGGATGAACCACGAAGAACACCTGCCTTTGACAGGAAGATTAAGTCAATAATATAAAATGGCTGTAAAGGAGTAGTTAAAAAAAATGAGCCGTGTTTTGGTAAAATAGCGTACTGAATACACATAGGAAATTTCACCTCCCTCCTAAAGCCCTATTAAAACTACGGTAAAGAAATATTTTGGGGCGCCTGGGTGGCTCAGTTGTTGGGCGGCTGCCTTCCACTCAGGTCATGATCCCAGGGTCCTGGGATCGAGCCCCGCATTGCGTTCCCTGCTCCACAGGAAGCCTGCTTCTCCCTCTCCCACTCCCCCTGCTTGTGTTCCCTCTCTCATGTCTCTCTCTGTCAAATAAATAAATAAAATCTTTTAAAAAAAATATTTTAAAGATATAAACTCATACAAATGAAAAATGGAGAGAAATCCTCCAAAAGCAGAGAACTGAGAGTACAAGATACCTCTGGAAGTAGAATTGGTTGGATGGAAAATAAAGTTGAAGAGATTCTAGAAAATAGAACAATAAAGAGAAATGTGAAAGAAAAACAGAAAAATTAGACAACCAGTCCATGAAATCCAATATACAAATAATTAGGAGTTCTAGAAAGAAAGAACAGAGAAAAGAGAGAAAGAAAATTTACAACGTAATTCAAGGAAACTTCCTAAACTGAATGACAGGATTTATAAAACTGAGTCCAACGAGTTCCCATCACAAATAGCTAAAAACAGACACACATCAAGACACAATGTTTAGACATATCAGAAAAATGGAGATGAGCAGATTTTACATGCTTCCAGTGGAGATAGGTAATGGGTCACTTAGAAAGGATCAGTAAATGATTAGGTCATAAACTAAAAGTAAGGGCAAAGGTGGTAGAATTCAAGCCATGAGAAAGAAGGAAACCCTGCCATTTGTGACAACATGGATGAAACTGAGGACATTAAGCTAAGTGAGATAAATCAGAGAAAGACAAATACTGTACGGTATCACTTACATGTGGACTCCCAGAACTCATAAAAACAGAAAGTAGAATGGTGGTTACCAGGGGCTGGGTGCACTGGGGAGACATTATTTAAGGGTACAAACTTGCAACCAGTAGATAAAAACTTCCTGGAGACTCAATGAACAACATAGTGATTACAGACAATACCACTGTATTATAAACTTCAAAGTTACTAAGAGACCAGATCTTAATTTTTCCCACCAAAAAAAGAAATAATAATTATGTGACATGATAGAAATTTTAACTACACTACAGTGATAATTATATTGCAATATATAAATTTATCAGTCAACAAGTTGTACACCTTAAACTTACACAATGCTATATGTGAATTACAACTCAATAAAACTAAATTTTATAAAAGTATCAGTAATCAGGATACCTGTGGACTTCTCAACAGCAGTTTTGGAAGCTAGAAGTTCTAGTGTAACTGCACTACATAAAATCTGAAGTACTGATTACAGTGTCAATAGATGTGGTTTGGAGTTTAAGACTCTGTTCTGGAGAATTATATTGTCAGCAGCAATGACAGGAAAACATTATGGAGTAGTTGGCCAGATCAAGGAGCTTGAGCCAGAATATGAATCAGTGCACTGCTTCCTTCATGCTTTAGGGAAAAGAAGTCATGCTTTAGGGGGAAAAAAAGAAATAAACAGCTGAACTAATCACTGTGTTTAGTTATATAGTAAAAACTGTAAATTACAGAAAGTCTAATGTGTTAAATTGAAGATGTTATTATCTTTATTATGCAATAATTTGGAAGCAAATCATAAACAACCGTCAATGTGTGCTGCCGTTTGATGGTTACTGCAGGGAAAAGGTCTAGGAGGATGCTAGACTACAGCATGGAATCTTAATGATTGTGCAAGACAACAAGCTGACCTGGCCGAATGCTACAGAGATGTGAACTCAACCACCTAACTCTCTTTAGTGTGATACCTTAGGTATTTTTAATGATCTTAACATTTCCACTTTGAGCAAGAACGCTCTTAAATATATATCATTGGGCCTAAGCCATATTTTAAACCATTTTTAATAAAATCTACTTATTTAAAAAGATTAATGATCCTAATAATTATTATTCCTATTGCTATAGTATTTTCAAATATTACTTAGAACTACTTCTTACCTTTGGATACCATGACTAAGGCTCAGGCATTATTATCATTTAAAATCCTTCTTGACCTAGGTCCCAAAATCAAAATAATAAAACTGATGTCTTTTAGACTTAACGTATCTTTGGATTTCCTATTTTGAAAACTCTGTTCTCTCCAAATTGATTTATTTGACAAATCAAAAGTTCAGTCTTTATAGATTAAATGCAAATAAAATATATTCATGTAGATATATATGTTTAATGATTTATATACTTCAAGTTGAGAAGAGGCAGACTCGTGTTCTTATAGAAAAACTGGTACAATAACTGTTTCAATTTGATTTTTGTTTCTAGGTTTTAATATCCTTGTCAATCAGGAACAGGCATAGCACATTTGATGGTAGAAATCAAGGAGTCCTGCAGGTTGGTTAAAGTCCTCACTGTTCATAATACATTCTAACTCCGTGGGTAATCATTGACCGAATCCTTATAAATTGTGTATTAAATATATGTCAATACAGGAGCCATTCTCTCCCATAAATAATTTGGTTAACATAATAATTTTCCAGAGCTGTTCAATCTATCTTCCCTTGCTAGATACTTAATCAGCTCTACATGCCCTCAGATTAGGTGACTGGCTATTTTTGCAGCATTGTTAGGGGAATATTGCACTTGAACCCCCATGGAAATGACCTTGGCATATTCTGCTGACAACTAAAACAGCAGTAAAACTCCTTGGATGCACAGCTCTCAATTACAGTGACATAACACATCCTCAAATTACTGGAAGACAGTCCCAGCCAGGGACCTCAAATTGAGGATTCCTAAGAATCCTCCAGAAGATGATCCTAGAGAATGAGACAGCTTCTACCCAGTCAGGACCATGGAACAAGATCTAAATGGCCAGAACTAAAGACTGTCAGGCTAAATTTGCATGCTCTCATGCTTTTCTGTCTTCTATGCTGGTTTAAATTTCTGAATTGTTAATAGCCATCTATGTTGAATAACAATTTGTCTAATATTATGTCTAATAACAATACCCATAATATTGCTCTTTGTATCCCTAGTCATTCCTTGTATGAGTCTAATTCCTGGCTACAATTTGCTCATGATTTCACTAAAATATGCAAACAAACTAATTACTGAGATTGTAGCCACCTTCTTTTGGGTGCAACTCAGCTCACTCTAGTTCCTGGGCAGTCATACTCAACTACTAAGCAATTCCTGAAATAGTAAACTCAAAACAGTAAACAGGACAGGCAGCCCCTGTGATGTCAAACCTAGGAAAGTTCCTGTCTACACCAAAACCACACTTGGGGCTTGGCTTTTTGCTTAGAAACAGATTACTACTCATCCATCTCTCTTAAATCATCTTCCCACAGTGTCATTTTTCTGAACACAACTCTACAAAGAGTAAAGTTATTATTGTCATTGCATCTTGACTTCAAGAATTATATCTTGACATTAGTCACCTATAATCATTTTTCTTTTCCTTAATATTCATGGTCGAAGAAATAAGCAAAAACCAGAAATTAATGCATAGTATTTTTCTCCCAAATGGTTGGTCTTTCCTGCTATTTCACATATCCACTAATTTATTTCTATTTGACCCCAAATATCTTTTTCTTAAAAGTAGTATTACATGAGGCATGTGAATATACCCAAATGTTTCTTAAATGCTCATATATTATGCTCCAAGTATTATTATCAATATGTATTCAAGATTGATGTTATTAAAACACCCTAAAAATGTCTTTATCTCCCTTAATCTACATTCTACCCTGTCAACAATACTCTATAATTGAAAAGAATGTTATGAATGCTCATTGTTGAACAAATAAACTGGATGGGATCTGAAGTCTTTACATTACAGCTTTCTCACATGCAGAGTCTTTATTCTATCATTAGCAACAAAGTGTTAAACCTGAATTTATAAAGAAAACTCTGGCCACAAAAGTTTTTCTATTTAAATGAATATGCATCTATCCTCTCACTCTTGCATTGTTTTTATTTCCAGTTTCTTTAAAGACTAATATTTAACATTATTTAATGGTTCTCATTTAAACTGGTGAAAATATAAAGGAAGGGTATCCCTCACGTACTATTATTACGAAGAGTATAAACTAGCACAAACATTTTAGAATGCAATCTGGAATAGATACTAAGTACGTGTATTTCCTACACCAGCAATTCCTCTCCTGATTATGTACCACAGGAAAGGTTTCATATAGCTGCAAAAAGTGACACAGTTCTGGAAGCAAACAGAGGTATACTATGTGTGCATCAATGGGAACAGATAAGTAACACATGGTATATGCATATATTGAGAATATATGGTAAAAAGCAATGAACTGGATCCATGTATAGTTTAGTAGAAACAAAATTTAAAAAAAAAGAATGAGATTTATACCAGAGTTTTTTACATGAAAACTTATAACCATACACAAACAATATTTTCAGGAATAAAACAAGTATGTTATAAAGATATTTAGATTGGAATATGGGCTGAAAGGCTATATACCGAAAAAATAAGAATGGAAGCTGATTATAACGGGAAAAGAGAATGGGGCAAAGATGAGAGAATGAAAAATAAAGAAAAATACAGGGCCTTGCACAGATTGACAATGATAGTATGCCATGTACTAAGCAGTATTTTCAACTCAATTCTACGTACAAAAACCAAGAAACAACCAGTTAAATGGAACACCCCTACTCAAATACAAAAATAGGATTTCCTAAAAGTCTGGGGAAAAAATTACAGTGGGCGAAGAGTTAAATTTGGTATATGCCAAAGATATATACAATTTATGAAAATTTCAATAGAATTATATAGATATTTGACAGTGTTAAACAATAAAATTTAAGATCTGACTAGACTAAACTTACAGAAAGATCACGCATTAGCACACACTGGAAGAATCAAGACTGGAGGCAAGAAGGGTAATTAGGAAGCTATTGTCAAAAATCTAAAAGTCGAATAACAAGTGCCCAAACTAAAATTTTGCTATTTTCAATATATAAACAGGAGTGGAATTAGGGAGTGATAAACTCACCTCGCCTAAGCACAGTCCTAAATACAGGCTCAGCGCTTCACAGGAGTTAAAAACTGGCAAGAAGAAACCTGCCTCTTCCCTGTTTCCTTCCACCCACTGCTCCAACACCAATTACACATAAGGCAGAACTGGACAGAGTCTCATTGTAATTAGGTAAATATGTAACATCTTATCAGAAACAGAGGGCCACATAAAATAATAATATATGCAGTCTATTTCAGAGCGGATGAAGGGTGAAGGGGAGGGCATCAGCTGCCAGCGAGTCTCTCCTCACAAGGCAGGGTCATGCCAGATTAGAGAAGCTTAAGTCCTGCAGCAATATTAACATTAACCTGTTACATTTGACACTTTCATTCCATTCTGTAAAAAATTACTCTATTAGTACTTATAAGTCCTGTGTTTCCCTAGTTCTTGAAGCAAGTTCTGTGTTTTCGGAGGGGAGGAAGCAGAGTCATGTCCCAGGAGTGGGAACTACATACCTTTGCCTCCAACTTTCCAAAATACCAGAAAGCCCATTTCTCCACAAGTGAATATTCAATAAATGCAACTTCCTGGCAGGCAGAGAAGGAATGGGATTCATAGAAGAATATGATAATATGTACCAAGCACTTTCCATAGCCAAGTACTATACATTAAACATTTAAGATAAATTACAATTAAAGTCCATGCCACACATGCACTGGAATTATTTATACAAAATATGTATTTTACACGTATGTAGTTATGTATAGATAGCATGGCCACATGCTTTCTCTGCAGAAATATTTATGTACATATACATAAGTACCTTTCAAAATACATATGTAAATATGTGTACATAAATACATATACATACATATGTACACTTATATATCCACATATATACATAGAAATATACAGATATATACCTAAATCTATGGGTGTATAAATACATACACACAGAGGAAGAAGAAAATCATTTTTAGGACAATTAAGTTACTGACTACACACAGTACTGTTTTAATTCAGGTAGTCATGAGAAGAATTTTATAGGTGGCTCACGAAAAAAAAGTATCAGTTACGTAGTTTATATAGTTTATGACACAGATTGTCCTTTATGTGCAAGCGTTGTTTAATAATGACATCACAACGCATTATCATTATCCCATTTTACATAAAAGGAAAGAGAGAATCCCTAGTCACAAGGCTAGAGTGCATCTAACCAGAACCTCAAACCCAGGCAGTTTGATTCCAGAAAGCATCTTCCACCATATGCTACACTGGCTCTGTTCCAGAAGTGGGACTACCAACTCTTTTACAGATTGCTTCCAGGTAAAATACTCTTAGGCATTTTCACCACAGCAATAAAGGGGTCATATGTAAATGAACATCTCTACCTACACGAGTTAATATACAGATTGTTTTTGCTTATCATTAACACACACACACACAGATTCAAACTCCTTTCTAACAACTTATCTGGCAATGCATGGATAACAAGCTATCAGAAACTTTTCATTTAAAGCTGCTGTTGTCATATAAACAAACAAAAAGACTAAAAGACCTTAAAACAAAAGACTACTTGAAGTTTCAAGTTTTACTTAAGGCATTCACAGATCTACGATCTTTTAATTACAATAAGCCAAAAAATAGCAAAGAAGTAAAAATATTTAAATTGTATATAAAAGCTATGATTTAACAAATTAGACTTGAATGATTTGAAGCCAAGAGAACTAGATTAATCACAAAATGTAAAGGTAGTGGGGAAAACCAATTTCCAACCAGTTCATAAAATGAGAGGTACAAACAAATTTCGATTCTAATAAACTCTTAACATCTCCTACATGTTAGATAAGCTTTGCTACTACTAATAAATCGATCTTTTACACCTTTAAAGAGCTAAATACTTCTAAATGACACATGTCATACAAAACAGTTCATAACATTTTGTGAAATAATCTGTATCATGTAACATGTCAGCTGATAAAATTTTTGTAATTAAACACCTATTAAAATTGTTCTTGAATAGGCATCTGGAGAAAAGATCGATTGTGAGAAGACCGTTATCTGCTCATAATGAAAAGTGAATATATTTTTACGACTGCAGAGCAGGTATAGCATGGACCATTGAAATGACAAATTTTCTCATACTACACATCACTGCACTTGCAAGCCTAGCTTGGTGACTCTATGGATAACTTCTGTCTTCATTCCTACTATTATAAACTCCTAGGATGAAAGTATATATATATACTTTATAAATTTGACTTCAAAGAATGAGAATACCTGCATGAAGGCCAACTTTATAATTATAAATCTATTCTGAGTCTGAAGCAGTGATCTAGATATGAAATAGACCTATAAAGAGCTACCAACACATAAGCATAAGCTATTTCATCCTAGTAACCCAGTTTTCCAAAAACATATTAGCCACAGCTTCAGAGTTAACTTGGATTCTAATGTTTGATTTCTTTAAGATGAATTAAAAGCAAAAGTATTTAAACTGGTGTTTACAGAAACTTGGAAATGTTCTTTGGCTTGTATTTCCACATTGTATTTCTCAGAACAGATCTATACTGACAGTTATATGTAGAAAGTCTAAGATAAAATTACTTCAGAAGAGGGGCCTGGGTGGCTCAGTTGGTTAAGCGACTGTCTTCGGCTCAGGTCATGATCCCGGAATCCTGGGATCGAGTCCCACATTGGGTTCCCGGTTCAGCGGGGAGCCTGCTTCTCCCTCTGACCTTCTCCCCTTTCATACTGTTTCCTTCTCTCCCTCTCTCTCAAATAAATAAATAAATAAATAAATAAATAAATAAATAAATAAATAAATACAAAGTTAAAAAAAATTACTTCAGAAGATTTATCTCCAAAATAAAATGTGAGATAAGGAAAAATAAATTTTAAAATATCTGGTGAATAAGAGGTTAAAGTGATGGACACCTAAGGCAAATTAGAAAATTTATACCTGTGAAAGCTCTGAGAGCTTCCCCTCTCCTGCAAACTCTAGACTACCAAAGAAAGCAGGTGAAGTGAAAGGATGCAAGAATCCAGAGGGATCTGCTTCCATGCCTGGAGATTCTAAACCACTGTCCTATCCCCATTTTCACCCTCAGCCCTGGTCCTCAGACCTTCACACCTTGCCAAATTCTGTGGTTCACCATTTGCCCAGTCAGGAAATTATTTTATTTTCCTCTTCACTTCACCTACCTAGTCAGTTATCAAACCCCTGCTCTCCAGCCTTACTGCCACCCTTTGTCCGTATCATTCCCCTTCTGAATTACAGGAGCGGATATCTAACTGGTTCTTGACCTCTTAGTCACTCTAAGGAGCATTCTTGGCTCCCTTGTCAAATATTAGGTGACATATTTGTATTATTAGTCAAATACTAGTCACATATTAGTATATGCAAGAGTTTATTTCTGGACTCTCAATTTTGTTCCATTGGTCTACGTGTCTATTTTTATACCAGTACCATACTGTTTTACTGTGAGCTTGTAGTGTAGACTGAAATCAGAAAGGGTGATGCCATTTTTGTCATTCTTTCTCAGGACTGCATTGCTGTTTGGGGTTTTTTGTGGTTCCATACACATTTTAGGATTATTTTCTCTATTTTTTTGAAAAATGTCACTGAAATTTTGATAGAGATTGTATTAAATCTGTAGATTGCTTGGGCAACATGAACATTTTAACAATATTAATTCTTCCATTTAACCAACATGGGATATCTTTCCATTTATTTATGTCTTCTTTCTTTCATCGAAGTCTTAGAGTTTTCATTGTACAAATCTTCACATTAAATTTATCCCTAAGCAGTTTACTGTTTTTGATGCTATTTTAAATGAGATTGTTTTGGGACACCTGGGTGGCTCAGTTGGTTAAGTGCCTGCCTTCAGCTAAGGTCATGATCCCCGGATCCTGGGATGGAGTCCCGAACAAGGAGCCCGCTTCTCCCTCTGCCTCTGCCCCTGACTCATGCTCTCTCTCTCTCCAATAAATAAATATCTTTAAATAAATAAATAAATGAGATTGTTTTGTTAATTTCTTTGTAGATGCTTTGTTGTTAGTGCACAGAAATGCAAATGATTTCTTGGGGCATGTGGGTGGCACAATTGGTTAAGCGTCTATTGGTTTCAGTTCAGGTCATGAGATCAAGCCCCACATTGGGCTCCCTGCTCAGCATGGAGTCTGCTTGAGATTCTCTCTCCTTCTGCCCCTCCTGCTTGTGCTCTTTCTAAAATGAATACATAAATATTTTTAAAAACAAATGATTTTTGTATGTTGATTTGCATCCTGCAACTTAACTGAATCCACCTACTCTAATAGTTTTTTGGTGGAGTCTTTAGGATAGTCTATGTATAAGATCGTATCATCTGCAAAGAGAAACAATTCTACTTCTTCCTTTCTGAATTGGATGCCTTTTATCTTTTCTTGCCTAATTGTTCTGGCAAGGACTTCCAGTAGTATGTTGACTAGGAATGGTTAAGAGTAGGCACCCTGATCTTAGAGGAAAAGTGTTTTGCTTTTCACTACTAAGTATGATGTTAGCTGTGGTCTTATTTTATAGGGCCTTTATTATTTTGAGGCATATTCCCTCTAGGTCTACTTTGTCAAGAATTTTTAATCATGAAAGGAGGTTGTATTTGGCAAATAATTTTTCTGTATCTATTGAGATGATCATACGATTCTTACCTTTTTATCTATTTTTACCTTTCATTCCATTAACATGATGTATCACATTTATTGATTTGTGTATGTTGAAAGATCCTTGCATCCCAGGGATAAATCTTACTTGATTATAACACATGATCCTTTTAATGTGGTGCTGAAATCATTTGGCTAATATTTTGTCCAGAATTTTTCCATCTCTTTTCAGAAAGTATATTGGCCTGTTTTCTTTTCTTGTAGTGTCCTCATCTGGCTTGATATCAGGGTAATGCTGGCCTTGCAAAATGAATTTAAGAGTGTTCCCTCCTCCTCAATTTTTGTGAAGAGTTGGAGAAGGACTGGTGTTAATCCTTTTTTTAAATGTTTAAAATTCACCAGGAAACTATCTGGTACTAGGCTTTTCCTCGTTGGGAGGTTTTTGGTTACTGATTCAATCTCCTTACTTTGTTACTGTGAACAGAATTTCTATTTCTTCCTGATTCAGTCTTGGTAGGCTGTATGTTTCTAGGAATTTATGCATTTCTTATAGGTTACCTAATTTGTTAGTATATAATCATTCATAGTAATCGCTTATGATCCTTTATATTTCTTTAATATCAGTTGCAATGTCTCCTCTTTTATTTCTGATGTTATTTATTTGAATTTTTTTTTTTCTACTCTAGCTAAAAGTTTGTCTGTTTTTTGTTTAGCTTTCAAAAAAACAGCTCTTAGTTTCATTGATATTTTCTATTGTCTTTTTTGGTCTCTCTTTATTTCTGCACCAAAATTTGGTATTTTCTTCTTTCTGTTAACTTTGGGTTTAGTTTGTTCTTTTTCTAGTTCCTTGAGTTATAAGGTGAGGTTATTGAAGATCTTTCTGGTTTCTTTTTTTTTTTTTTTTAAGATTTTATTTATTTATTTGAGACAGAGAGAATGAGAGAGACAGAGAGCACATGAGAGAGGGGAGGGTCAGAGGGAGAAGCAGGCTCCCTGCCGAGCAGGGAGCCCGATGCGGGACTCGATCCAGGGACTCCAGGATCATGACCTGAGCCGAAGGCAGTCGCTTAACCAACTGAGCCACCCAGGCGCCCTCTGGTTTCTTAATGTAGGCATTTATCACTATAAACTTCCCTCACAGAACTTCATCCCAAAGTTTTGGTATGCTGTTTTCATTTTTGTTTCAACATATTTATTTCCCTTTGATCCACTGGTTGTTCAGGAGTATGTTAATTTCCACATAATTGTGAAACTTCCAAGTTTCCTCCTGTTGTTGATTTCTAGTTTCATACCACTGTGGTCTAAAAAGACACTGGGTATGATTTTAATCTTCTTAAATTTGCTAAGACTTGTTTTGTGACCTAACATATGATCCATCCTGGAGAATGATCCACATGGGCTTGAGAATGTATATTCTGCTGTTGTTAGATGGAATGCTATATATATATAACATTGTTTTATTTATATATATATACACACACCTACATAACACATATATGTTACATATATATGTAACATACATACATATACATGTATAGACATACATACATATATATATATATATATATAACATTGGTTCAAATCCAATGTTTCCTAATTGATTTCTGCCTGGATGACATTCATTGTTAAAAGCAGAACACACACACACACACACACACACACACACACACAGAAAGTAGAACACTGAAGTTCCCTACTATATTATATCGTTGTCCATTTCTCCCATATCTGTTAGCATATGCTTAACACATTTAGGTGCTCCAATGTTGGGGTCATATATATTTACAACTGTTATAACCCCTTAAAGACATAATCCCTTTAGCATTATACAATGGCCTTCTTTACCTCATGTTATAGCTTTTGAGTTAAAGTCTATTTTGTCTGACATTAAGTACAGCTACTTCTGCTCTCTTTTGGTTTCCACTTGCATGGAATATCTTTTTCCCTCCGTTCATTTTGAGCCTATGTATATCCTTGAAGCTAAAGTGAGTCACTTGTAGGCAAAATACATTTGGGTTTTGTTTTCTTATCCATTCAGTCATTCTATGCTTTTTGACTGGAGAATTTAACCCATATTTTCAAAAATATATTTGTGGAACAGAAGAAAGGGCAAAGAGAAGAAGGGGTGGAGGAAAAGAATGCAGAGAGAGGAGAGGAAGAATAGAAAGAAAGGGTAAAGAAATAAGAGTGAGGATATTTAACAGGGTATTCTACCAAGAATTAAGGTGAAAACTTATGTATGGCTCACAACTACTGTGCTTCCACTTCTATTAGGTACCTAGAACAGTCCAATTCATAGAGATAGAAAGTAGAATAGTGGCTGCCACAGGCTGGTGGGAGGCGGATGGGGAATTGCTGGTTAATAGGTACAGAGTTTTAGTTTTGCAGGATGAAGAGTTCTGTAGATGAATGATGGCGATGGTAGCACAAGTGAATGTACTTACTACTACTGAATGGTACACCTGAAAATGGTGTACAGTGGAGTAATTAAATTTTATGTTATGTATATTTTACCACAATTTAAAAAAACTCCTATGGCTATTTTCTAGCCAAGAGATGACAGTGGCTTTAATAGCAGAGAAGATACAACTGACTGGATAGTAAAAGGTGGACAGACTGAAATGATATTTTCAACATAAGGATCAACAGGTCTTAGTGACTGACTGAAGGCTGAAAGAGAAAGATATCCAAGATACTTTCCAAATTACTGACATAAGTAATTCGGTGAATAATGCTGCCAACTGCAAAGGAGAATACAGTGAAACAATTCAAATTTGAACATGTTCAGTTTGAGAAACTTGTTATATACATCAAAATGAAATTGAGTGGGTGAGTGTATAAATGGGTCTTGAGCTCAGAACAGATGTCTGGCCCGGAGATGCAAATCACACAGTCCTCAGTATTTCAAAGGTATTTGATGTCTGCAAGTTGATGATATTACCTAGGAAGAGAGTGTAAGGAAAAAAGAAAAGAAGGCCTGAAATCCAGGCTTTGAAGGATCTAGTTATGAGGAACTCTCACTTTTACATTGGAGAAAAGACAAGAAGAAATTCCCACACCAATTGAGAAAGAGAAGCCATACATACAAAATAAAAGTATAATAAATCAAGAGCTTCTTATTTCAAGAAGAAAATATTTCAGAAAAGGAAATGTGTTAAAATATAGAATGATGATGATAATAGGAGGCATTCAATAAATGACTAGAACATTCCTAGGACTAGTGTAAGCACAATAAAGGTACTGATTCATTCATTTCTCACAATACCCTATGAGAAAGCTTCTTTATCCCCTTTTTACAGATGAACAAATTAAGGCCTGGAAAAAGCAAGTGGCTTGTTCAGGGCCATCTATCTAGCAAACTAGGCAGAACCCAGAACCTGAATTCTTAGCCATTATGTGATACTGGCTCTGTTAAGTGTCCGCTGGATTTAGCAACAGACAGAATGGTGACGTTAGCCAGGTGGAGTTAAATGGAATGGTGGAGGCAGAAGCCAGACTGGAGTGCATTTAAGAGTAAATGGAAAGTGAAGAACTAAAGGTAATATGAACAAATAACTCTTAAGAAATATGCCTATAAGCTCAGTCAGTTATGCGCCCGACTCTTGATTCTGGCTCAGGTCATGATCTCAGGGTTGTGACACTGAACCCCACATTGGGCTTTGCACTGGGCATGGAACCTACTTAAGAGACTCTCTCTCCCTGTTCCCTCTGCGTCTCTTTAAAAAAAAAAAAAAAAAAGAAAGAAATATGCCTATAAGAAAAGTGAAAGGGTGGTAAATGGAAGGGGATTCAGTGTCTATAAAGTTTCATTGCTGCTGAACTTGCTACTAAAGGCAGGGCAGCATACTCAAGTACCCAGAGATATCAGGCAGATAATTTACACAATAACAAAGACAACCAGTACTTACAAACATTTACGATGTACCAGGTACTCTTCTTATATATTAACAAATGTAATGCCAAGAACAGCTAATTAGCCCCATTTTACAGATGAGAAAACAGACATACCAAAAGGTCTGGTAGTTGGCCAAAGTCAAACAGCTGGCTAGGATTCAAACCTTCCTGAGCAAGTACCTTCTATCAGAGAAAGGGCCAAAAATGTGCATGTGATGTGGGAGATTTTGTGAACCAAAGAGCACATGTACACTAAAGGGGGTATTTATGACTCCAATAGCCAACCACTGTCCAATAGAGCATTCTTAGAAATGTTCTATGTTCTGTCCAAGGTAGTGGCCATCAGCCTTGTATGAGTACTGAGCATTTGAAATAAAGGTGGTATGACTGAGAAACTGAACTTTAAATTTTATTTAATTTAATTAATTTAAATTTAAACAGCCACATGTGGCCAGTGGCTATTATACTAGATACCACAACTCCAGAAAATTGTTTATGACTGTTCTAATTTTTTTAAAGATAAGCCAGAAATATTTTTTAAAGATTTATTTTATTTTAGATAAATGCGGGGGGGGGGGGACAAAGAGAGAGGGACAGAAATCCTCAAGCAGACTCCCACTGAGTGTGGAGCCTGATGTGGGGCTCATCCCAGGATCCTGAGATCATGACCTGAGCTGAAATCAAGAGCTGAGGCCTAATTGACTGTGTCACCCGGGCACCCCCGCCAATAGATTTTAATGTGAAATCTTCTAATTTCAAAATGTTGGTTCCCTTAAAAAAAAAAAAAAACTGCTTATCAAACAATCCAAATGTACATTAAGAGAATACCTATATAATTTTCACAAGTTACAATGGAATTCACAGCAATAAAATGAATAAGGTATAACTACTTGTTTCAACATGTGTATGTCAAAAACAATGTTTACCACAAAGCCACAGAATGAAAAGTACCATTCAATACCATTTATAATTTTAAAAATATGCACAGCATTATTTAACATACATATGGTATTAAAAAAACATACATGTGATATAGAAGTATAAAGGAATTCATAGGAATTATAACACCAGTGTGTTGATTACTTCTAGGGTAAGAGATGTAAATATGATCAGAGAGGGTTTATTAGTTTTTTATGCTGCTGTAACAAATTACCATAAACTTGGCTTAACCACACAAATTTATTATAGTACACATCTGTAGGTTGAAAGTCCAACATGGGTCTTGGTAAGCTAAAATCAAGGTGCCAACAGGACTATATTCTTTTGTAGAGGCCCTAAGGAAGAATCAGTTTCCCCGCCTTTTCCAGTTTATAGAGGCAACCACATTCCTTTGCTCACAGACCTCCTCTTCCATCTTCAAAACAAGAAACACAGGTGAAGAAGTCCTTCTCATATTACATCACTCTGACCTTGTTTCTGTTGTCACATCTCTTGTCACACTTGTACCTCCCTCTTCCACTTTTAGTCCTACTGTGATTACCATGGGCCTACCCAAATTATCCAGAATGATCTTCCTATTTTAAGGTCAGCTGATTAGAAACTTTAATTCCATCTGCAACTTAAATTTCCCTTTGCCATGTAACTTAACATATCCAAAGGTTCCAGGGGTTAGGACATGGATATCTTTGGGGGGACCATTATTTTCCCTCCCACAGAAAGGTACACAAAGAGCTTTAATTTTGTAATGTTTTATTCCTTAAGTAGAAGGTAAAGGTATTATGTTTTTTATTATATGTCTTTATATGCCTCAAATACACTTAAAATCTTTTGATGTAAAATTTTCTTGCAAGGTGAGTTTTTCAAACCTGCATAGAGCCTTAAAATTTTAATGAGCTCACTCAGGAGCAGTAAGGGGTAAAGGGAGAAAAATATGGAAGAATGAAGGCATTGGCCCTGTCTCCACCTAAACAGATCCTCTTTTTATTGCCTTTTACTTGTCTACAAAACATTTCATTTGAAAAGAAAAAAAGGATTCCAGTTATTCAAACAAACAAAAAATGGAAAATATAACTGGCACATGACTCTAAGGAAAACTATAATAAAACAAAATTACATGGTATAAGAAATAATTAACAAGCTAACTCAGGATTTAATGATAGAGAGATATGTTTAGTCCTACAATGAGGCCATTGAGCTGAATGATGCTTTGGATAACCTTGCAGGGCTAAGGAGATAAAACTTATAGTCAGTCCAAGGACTACTGAAACCAGGGGAAAAGAAGGAAAGGATGCAAGGAAACGCCCATGCACTTTGGTTAAGACCATAAAAAGAAGTACTCTAAGAGTAATATGAAAAAGAAGTATACTGACTCTCATGAGGACTGCAGCTAGCTTCAAATATCAAAGCCTGAAAATAGATCAATATAGTCCTAGATTGCTAGCTCCTTCAGGCACCACTGAAAGTGCTCATTGTTGGAAGATACCATCTCCTAGGTATAAGTCATTTCTAAAGACAAATTTCAAATACAATGCCTAAACCTAATAAAAAAAATTAACCAGGCACATAAGGAGACAAGACAACTAGCAGAAACCACAAACAACAGAAATAGACTTGGAAGGGCTCTAGATATCTCTGCAGTTTTAAGCTGCACATACAATGCTTAAGATAACAAAAGACTGGAGGGCTCAGTGGGTTAAGTGTCAGACTTCGGCTCAGGTCATGATCTCAGGGTCCTGGGGTCCAGCCCTATGTTGGGCTCCTTGCTCAGTGGGGAGTCTGCTTCTCCCTCTCCCTTTGCCCCTCCCCCCACTCCTGTGTGCTCTCTCTCAAATAAATAAATAAAATCTTAAAAACAAAAAACAAAAAACCCAGAAGACTGGGAATTCTGAAAGAGTCTCAAAAGCCCAAGAACAGGACACAACAGATTTTTGGGAAGAGAAAACAAATTATAAAACTGAAAAAATAACTGCATTTAATAACACAATGGATGGGTTTAAAAGCACAGAAAGTATAGCAGAGGGAATTAATGAACTGGAAGAGATATCATAGGAAAATATTCAAAATAAAGACTGGAATTATAAAATGATAAAAACCATGAAGGACAGGATAAGAGACATAGATAATACAGATGAGAAGGGCTAACATGTAACTGGATCTCATCAGAAGAGGAGAAAGAGAGAAACAAGAAAGAGAGGGGGCACAAATAAATTTAAAGAGACAAGGCTGAGCATTTTCTAAAACTAATGACAGCAAATTATAGATTCAAGAAGCATTATGAATAATAGAGGCATAAGTAAAAAGGGTATTCTTCAGGTAGAACAAAAATGATCCACAAAGGAAGCCCAATAATGCAGGAAGGAACAAGAAATGGTAATGGTGGTAGTAATTCTAAATGAATATTGACTGTATACAACAATGATAATATCTTGTAGGGTATTAAACATACAGCATTAAAAGATACAACAACATGGTCATATTAAGTCAGAGATAGGATGAGTAAATGAATTTGAAACATTTTAATATTCTTCAGTTGTCTGGGGAAAGGGTAAATGCACCAATTAATATTACACACTGATGAGTCAAAAATGCATGTTTTAATCTTAGTATAACCTTAGTATAACCATTAAAGGAATAGCAAAGTGTAGAACTTCTGAATTAATAAAGTGAGTCTTCTTTTTTTAAATTTTTTTTATTATGTTATGTAATCACCATGTATCACATCATTAGTTTTTGATGTAGTGTTCCATGATTCATTGCTTGCGTATAACACCCAGTGCTCCATGCAGAACGTGCCCTCTTTAATACCCATCACCAGGCTAACCCATCCCCCACCCCCCTCCCCTCTAGAACCCTCAGTTTGTTTTTCAGAGTCCATCGTCTAAAGTGAGTCTTCTGATAAAGACACTTGTAGACTATAATCAGAAAGGACAATGGAAAAACAATAGCTCTGCCATTGCTAAGAAAATGAAGGGAAAAAATAAAGTAGGTGATCAAGGAAGGTGATATGATGGAGAATATCCTATTTATCCTTAAACTCACAAGGAGATATTTCTCTAAATATTAAAGGACAACCTTGCAAAATCTGTTAATACTGATGCTATACCAACCTTAAACTCTATGGAATCTCTCGGAGCTGACAAACCACTTCAGTGACGGCATCTATAATAACCCTCAGACATTCTCATGTACTACCCTCAACTTACTGGCAGGCCTTTAACAAAGGAACGTTTTTTTCCCCTCCTTTTGTGATGTCACTCCAGGTAATTTAATAGAGAAAGACTATCTGTACAAAAGGAATTACCATATTTTAGTGTTCTCCTAATGGCCCTTTCCTTGAAATCTTGATGTCTTCCTATTCAGTAATCAGGTCATAGCTAATTTGAACATCGATTTACTGGTGTCCCTTCATTTAAATCAAACCCAAGTTCAACATCTTTAGGAATGCCTTTTTGTGGAAAAAACAGGAGTTTACTACGGACATTGGCAGATTTATTGGGGCTGAACCTATCAAAGCTCAACTGACCCATCCAAATACCTACCCACACTTGGACATACTCTCTAAAAGCAGCAGCTACAAGAAGGGCTAAAAACAACAGCTGAAAACCTTATAGGGAAAGGACTCATTGTACTTCACATTATATTCCCATATTCATGATTTAAAAGAAAAAATGCAATAGAAAAGAATACAGATTTATTCAGGATCTCAGGGCCATAAATATAATATATATCTCCCCTCTCACCTCCCTTTCATACAGAACCAAAATCAAAATAATATTTTATCTTCTCTGCCTCCTGAAGCTACATATTTCATACCCAGAGATCTGTCTTTCTGTAGTATTTCTTTAGATCAAAATAGTCAATACTTGTTTGTCTCGGGAAAAGCAATTACATCTGGACAGTTATGCCCTAGGGGTTCCTTGGGGCACCCCCAATTTTTCAACAAGTCCTCAACTTGTACCCTAAGGATCTTAAATTTCTCTGGGTTTCTACTCTAGTCTAAATTGGATGATCTTTTGTTGTGTTTGAAAGATGAGGTAAGCCCTCAGGCTGATTATATTTTTTGTTTTAGCTCAGAAAAGACATAAGATTTCCAAAGAGAAGTTATATTAAAGTATACTAACACACGATTTATCCTAAGGAGATAAATCCCTTACTCTTGACAGATTACAAATTGTTCAAAACTTTCCAAGACAAATAACTAAGAGACAATTACAAGGATTCCTAGATCTCACTGACCACTGCAGGCAATGGGTTCCAACTTTTCCATAACGGTATGATTATTAAATAATTTAACCAAAAACTCAATAACCAAAGCTCTTCCATGAAAACCTAAACACGAACAGATCTTTTGCAATATAAAATGAGCACCTCAGCCACTTCCTACTAATTATCATAAATTTTTCTACCTATTCATCCATGACAGATCTAACAAGACATTGGTGTTCTGACTTAACTTCATGAGAATCATCAGAGATCAAGAGGTTACCGAAGTTTCTCTTGACCCAGTGGCAAAAGACTACCCAGTTTATCTAAAAATAGCCACAGTAGTTAAAGGCTTCTGTCCACTTCATTTAAGGATCTTCTTCCAACCCCAAGGTCCTTCATACTGAACAATCTTTGTTGATCACAGCAAAGACAGAACATGTCTCAGCAAGGAGGCTTAGCTCATATAAAATCCTATTACTTTATCCCTCAAATACTTCCATTCATTGTAATACTTAAGGGGTCAGCAAATTATGGCCCACAGGCCAAATACCACCCACAGGATGGCCTATGAGCTAAGAATAATTTTTATACTGTTAAATGATTATTAAAAACAAGAAAAAAGAATACAGAACAGAGATTGTTATACGGCCCACAAAGCCCAAACATTTACTATCTGACCCTTTACAGGAAAAGTTTGGTGATCTTTGCTACTCATCTTCTCTCTAAAAAGAGGAGAAACTAGTCTCTATTGGCAAACCATGCCCTAAATAGACTTATCAGAAACTCCTTGAAAAAATTCAGACTTAATCTTCACGGTTGATGGGTCATATCTTAAGACTAAAATAAGAAAACAGTATGCTGGAACAGATCTCAACTCTCCCCTAGAATGTGACTCCTTTGCTAGAGGCAAGATACGCCCAGATGACAGAACTCACCATGAATTCACCAGAGTCTGCCAGTTAGTGAACTGGTTAGCCGGAGTTAAAAGGGTTAACACATGTAAGTTCAAAGTGGATCTGCCTTTGGGGTAGTCCATAATTTTGAAATGCTTTGGAAACGAGGTTCTTGATTTCAACATTAATGCTTCCTTTTTAAAAAGATAACTCTTATAAAGATAGAAGCTCATTAAAAAAAAAAAGAGATAACATAAAGATTAAAGAAAATGCCCTCGCTGATCATTATGGCAGATAGGTATCCCTTACTAATATCTCAGCCCTCATGATAGGAAAAGTTCAATCTTTAAAGAGGCTCAAAGAGGCTATTACACAATGCCAGCAATTGTCTCCAGAGCTGGAAAAGGAAGAGTTTGGGGGAGAAATCTGGGCGATTACCCATGTTAGCTTCTGGTGCTCTCAGGACAGTTTCTTTGTGGCATCAGAGGTCCTCAAAAGAAACCTGGAGAAAATTTTACATAAAATTATATACTCTGTTAAGGACAAACTGGTTAGTGAACTCACTCAATAGGAAAACTACTAAAATTGCTGAGCATGTTGTGGTTTATTTCTCACCTCTCACCAGCATAATCCTTGGTTAAAACAGTAAAAGTGAAGCATGGATGAGAGTCCAAACCTCAAGGTCTCTTTGAATACCTCCAAATGGTTTTCATACAACCGTTCTGAATATGTCCTGCTCATCATTTGCTTATTCTTGAGATAGACATAAGCCCTTCCTTGTTGGAAATCTACATCTCAAATAGTAGCAAAACCGTATTTGATATGTGTTCCCAACCTCAGAAATTCCAGCTTCTCTCTCTGAAGAGAGGTACCCATCTTCTGAAGCTATTGTTAAAGAGTTTCCAAACTCCTTCCACTTACTCAGAAATCTTACTGTCCAATCTTCAAGAAAGGTAGAAAGAACAAAGGGAATTCTGAAACTAGTATTAGCAAAGGCCTTAGAGTCTCTCAAACGTCCATGGCCTAAGATACTGCCACTGGCTTTAAAATGAAATCCATTCCTTCTGGGGCTCAACCACTCTCCAATTATGAGTTATTACAGACTAGCCCATACATTTAGGAATGTTATCTCTGATACTAGACTCTACACTACTGTAAGCAGACATAGCCAAACACTGTCTGCCAGGGAGTCATGCAATGTACCCAGTCTTACCATGAATAGGTACAAGCAGCCTTTCCTCAACACCTTCCTAAACGACTCCTATCTAACTTAAAACCTGAAGACATGGTCTTTTGGAAAAGACAAAGAAAAATAGTCCTTGACCCTGAGGGAAAGAACTATCTACTGTTTGCAACTAGTACAGCAGTGAAACTCCTTGGAATCATGTCTCTCAATTCAATAGGCATAAATCAGCCTTGAATCGCTGGAGGACTGTTGCACCCAGAAACCTCAAGCTGAGGATTCTTAGGAGCCTTCTAGAACTAGATAAATCCCTCAAGAGGGCGCCTGGGTGGCTCAGTTGGTTAAGCGACTGCCTTCAGCTCAGGTCATGATCCTGGAGTCCCTGGATCGAGTCCCGCATCGGGCTCCCTGCTCGGCAGGGAGTCTGCTTCTCCCTCTGACCCTCCCCCCTCTCATGTGCTCTCTCTCATTCTCTCTCAAATAAATAAATAAAATCTTTAAAAAAATAAAAATAAATAAAATAAATAAATAAATAAATCCCTCAACAGAGGGTTCAATCCTTCTAGAAGCAGAAGGTCTTTAGAAGGAGAGGGCTTCAACCAAAGACCTTTGGACCAAGATCCACAGAACAAGACTAGTGACTGTCATGCTTTAATCTCTAGTATTCTGCTCTTTATTTTCTTAGCGATCCTCTTTCCTCTTTTGCTGTTAAGGTTACCTTTAACTATGTTAACCCTTAAGGACCCTATTCTTAAAATTGGTTTTTCCTTGGGGCGCCTGGGTGGCTCAGTTGGTTAAGCGACTGCCTTCGGCTCAGGTCATGATCTTGGAGTCCCGGGATCGAGTCCCGCATCGGGCTCCCTGCTCGGCGGGGAGTCTGCTTCTCCCTCTGACCCTCCTCCCTCTCATGCTCTCTGTCTCTCATTCTCTCTGTCTCAAATAAATAAATAAAATCTTTAAAAAAAAAAATGGTTTTTCCTTTAGTCACTCCCTCTTATAAACCCAAAACCTGGCTAAAATTTACTCGTGATCTGACTAAAGCATACAATCAAACTGACCATCTTAGTCCATTCTGGTTGCTATAACAGAAATACCATCACCCAGGGGGCCTGTTAAGCATCTGATTCTTGATTTCAGCGCAGGTTATGATCTCAGGGTCATGAGACGGAGCCCCACATCCAGCTCCGCTCCAGGCATGGAGCCTACCTAAGATTCTTTTTTCTCCCTCTGCCCCTTCCCCTCCCCCCACCCCAACCCCCACTCCTGCCAGCGCATACACACTCTCTCTCTCTCTAAAAGAAAACAAAAAACAAAGAAACTGAGGATTGCTGGAGGGGAGGGGGTGGGGGATGGGGTAACTGGGTGATGGACATTAAGGAGGGCACGTGATGTAATGGGCACTGGGTGTTATATAAAACTGATGAATCACTGAACTCTATCTCTGAAACTAATAACACACTATATGTTAATTAATCAAATTAAAAAAAAACATAGCCTGGGTGGTTTATAAGCAACACAAATTTATTTCTCACAGTACTGGAAGCTAGGAAGTCCAAGATCAAGATGCTGGCAGATTCAGTGTCTGCTGGGGGCCTGCTTCCTGGTTCATAAACAGCTGTCTTCCAGCTATGTCCCTATGTGGCAGAAGAGATGAGCGAGCCCTCTGGGGTCTCTTTTATGAGGACACTAATCCCATTCATGAGGGCTTGCCCCCATGTCCTAATCATCTTCCAAAGGACCCACTTCCAAATGCAAACACATTTGGGATTAGATTTCAACATATGAATTTGGGGAGGACACAAACATTCAGTCTGTAGCACTGACTATTGGGTTTATACAGTTTCTTTTGGTATTCACACAGTTTCACTTGGTACCAGTTCATTGCTAATGAATCAATTTGTGTTCTGGGTAAGGGTAACTGGACTCAACTTTTAAGTAACTTTTTAAATGGCAGGTTCCACAAAAGACCGTCTATCATATCATTCATAGTATAGGAGGTTCCTATCTTCACCAAAACATTACTCAGGGATCTTTCAGGGGAGCTAGCTTCTGTAACTTAACTTTCACAGGAGTAGACCTCGGAAAAAGACAAGAGAATAGAGGGTGTATACGTGGAAGCGCTCTCATTTTCAAAGACCTCACAGTGAAGACACACTACTTAAATTCAACCCCAAGTTCCTTCGCTTTATAGCTACCTAATGATATTGACACTATAAATTTCATTACCTGGTACTGGATCATTCTCAGTAAGTGACCTCAAAATGTTATAGTACTCTTAGACAACTTCCACATCATCAGGTGTTTCCTAAAGACTAATATTAAATCTATGACATTAACGTCTATTGGTTACAAGCTACCAACTAATCAGAGATTTGTAACCTCGGTAAACTGATGCTTCCCTTCAGAGCTCTCACCATTTTGGTCCACCAGCTTCTCCTCATGGTAACAATCTGAGAATCTAATTCTCTAACCACTCAAAGGGATTCTGAATTACTTCCTTCTCACACCAAGCTTCTTCACTTCTAGCTTCAGACGAAGCCTATTAGGTAATGAAAAATTCTACACACTAAGGTTCAGAGCAAAACAATGAGACAATGCAAATAAGACCAAAGAACTCTTTGTCCCACAGGCTTGTAAAACAAGATACGGAGGAGTTCAGAAAAGAGCTACTTTAGATATAATATTTGTCTTAAGGGGAATGTGGTGTGCTTACAGCTCTTCAATCCTCTCTTGGATCTTTACTATTATTATTATTATTTTTTAAAGATTTATTTATTTATTTTAGAGAGAAAAAGAGAGAGGGAGAGGATATCAAGCAGATTCCCTACAGAATGCGGAGCCCAACACAGGGACTTGATCTCACGTCCCATGAGATCATGACCTGAGCCGAAATCACGAGTTGGGCACTCAATCACAACTGAGCCACCCAGGCGCCCCTCAGAACTTTACTATTATTAAGGAGACTGGAAGAGCAAAGACAATAATCATAAAAATTGGTAATTCTGCCAATAACCCCACATCTGGTTTTGTGAGCTCTTTGGATAAAGTGGGATCTATTTTCTTGGCTTAATTTTGGCACTCCTGGCTCCTGCAGACTGCAGACTCTGATCCTAATCCTTTTCTTAGTATTTGCATTGCAGTGCTTAAGTGTGACCTCCAAAGTATTAAATGCTGCTGCATAACCACAGTCCAGTCAACTGGCCCCCAAATGACCATGTAATAGGAGGAAACTCTAATTCTTACAAAGGCTGAAGTGACCATCTTCCCCTTTCACACCCCCACCACCAGCTTGTTATTTCATTGCAAGATCTCATACAGTGAGATAAAGATCTGGACTGATCATATTTTCAGATGTTAATGGGGCGGGGAGAGGGGGGAGTTGAGAACCCAAACTGCCTAAAACCACACCATCTACATTAACATGGATTTACTATTTGACTTGATAGACTTTGCTACTCCAGGAACTCTTACCCAGGAAGATAAAATTATAAATAACCTGTTCGTTTCAGGAATATCCCCAAGACACATTTATCCAAAATAAATAAATAAATAAAATAACTCCATTCCCAGGACAATAAGTCACTCAACTAAGTTTATCAAAGACTTGATTTGAAACTCCTGCTTATTGCCATTACCTTTGCCTTATCCCAACCATGCTTCTGCAGTGAAACATGTGCATTAAACCAGACCCCAAAATTCTCATAAATATCCTTCCCCTCTCTGAAACACTACTAAAATTCCATAAAGACAGAAGACTCCCTTACTACAGTAGCAACAAACTAGATTTTGCTTTATTAATAAGATATTTTGGGGAAGCCCATGAGAAAAGATGTACAAAATTGAAATCCAGGGCGTCCATAAAAAATGGCCTATTCCTGGGGCACCTGGGTGGCTCAGTTGTTAAGCATCTGCCTTTGGCTCAGGTCATGATCCCAGGGTCCTGGGATCGAGCCCCGCATCGGGCTCCCTGCTCAGCGGGAAGACTGCTTCTCCTTCTCCCACTCCCCCTGCTTGTGTTCCTTCTCTGGCTGTGTCTCTCTCTGTCAAATAAATAAATAAAATCTTTAAAAAAAAAAAAAAGGCCTATTCCTTCCTGATCTTTTTTATAAGCAAGGATCTGCTTCCACAGGCAAATATTTTAATGTTTTAGTGCCTTATGCTTAAGTATAAATAGGTTGCTGAGAATCACCATATTTAAGGAAAGCCTCTAATAAGGAGAGACTAAAATAACTCAGAGGAAACAGAGACAATGCACAAAGGAGAAGAGAGTATTAAAACATCTATATTATCAAAGAGAGATAAGTTATTGTATCCATAAACGTACACAAGTTTATATAAAAAGAATATTCAGATGATAAAAATACATATGAAAGCAGAATAAAAATTAACTAGAAAGGTTGAAAGATAAAGTTGAAAAATAAAAGTCCAGAAAAAGATAACAAAGAAAATGCAAAGAGAAATTATCAAATAAATAGTAACATTTTATACAACTGAAAGGTGTTTTCTAACTGAAAGCCCCCTTTCCCACATTTCAATACTCAGCACAATAAGAACCAGAAATGTATATATAAAATCACAACAGTTAAAGAAAATAGAAGTTTAAAAAAAAGGTCTTAAAAGCTTTCAGAAATAAAAACAAGTTATATGCAGGAATCAGGAGTCTTAATGGCATTGGAGTTCTCAACAACACTGAAGTTAGAAGACAGGGTAACAGTATATTCAAAATTCTGGGTTTTTCTTTTTCTTTTCTCAATTTTCAACCTAGAATTCCATATTCAGCCAAAGTATCACTCTTAGTTTCTTACCATATCCATTCTTTTCTTCCTTTTAGTATCAGAGCCCCACCAAATATAGCTGAGCACATTCCTACCCAACTAAATATACTAGATTTTCCCGCTTCCCTTGTTAACTTACTAATAGATGTGACTATATGACAAACTTCTGGCGAATGAGATATAGCCAAAAGTATTGTATGCAGCTTCCAGTTTACGTCTTAAAACAAATCTGCATGCCCTCCAGTTCACGTCCTCCTTCCCCTTTCTCAGTAGATGGAATAAGAATGCAGGGTGGTAAGCCATCTTTGAGCATACAGATAAAGATAAACCATAGAGCAGTTCTTAATGTATACATGAATCACTCAGGAATCTTGTTAAAATGGAGACTCTGATTCAGTAGGTCTGGGCTGGGCCTGAGATTCTGCATTTTTAACAAGCTCCCATATGTTGCTGTTGCTGTTTCCAGGAATAATACTTAACAGTTCCAAGGCCCAAGAGTAGAGAATGACATAACAACAAGACAGAAGGCACCTGGGTCCCTGAAAAATCCACTCTACCTTCACTCAACTGTTGACCAGCTCAGTAATGAAAAAGAAATAAACATCTTTATTGTTTAAGCCATGGATATACTATTAAAGAACAAAACAAAACCAAAAACTGATGATGGTGTACTTAGCTGTCTAATAATATTTCTGCCAAAAAATTAGTGATTTATAACTCGCATTAAAATAAACACATGGAGGCACGCCTGGGTGGCTCAGTCAGTTAAGCGTCTGCCTTCGGCTCAGGTCATGATCCCAGGACCCTGGGATTGAGCCTGGCATTGGGCTCTCTGCTCAGCGGGGAGCCTGCTTCTCCCTCTCCCTCTACCTGCTGCTCTCCCTACTTGTGCTGTCTCTCTCGCTCTCTCTCTGTGTCAAGTAAATAAATAAAATCAACATGGAATCTTGTCCAAGGAATATTCTTGTAAAGCTTAAGATCAGACTGTATCACAACTTAAATCTTCTAAAATAGGAAGTCTATTAATTACTTTATATCCCCATGGCTAAACAGGAAATAATACAGCCTCAGTGCAGAAATTTGGGAATGTTACATCATTTGTTTATCTACCACTAAAAAAGAACTAATACCTTGGCAGGTTCACCTCCAGTCTGAATTTGTTTGTCCTACCTATGTGTTTATTTAAACACTTTCTATTATTTTATTTTCCAGAATTCCAACAAAAATGTATTACATTTGATATGAAAAAACGGGAAAAAAAGAGTGAGAGAGGGGAGAGAAAGAGAAAGGCAAACCAGCAAACAGACTTAACTACAGAGAACAAACTGCAGGTTACTGGAGGTGAGGTGGGCAAGGGGATGGGGATTAAGGAGGGCACTTTGTGATGAGCACTGAGTGTTGTATGTGAGTGATGAATCACTAAATTCTACACCTAAAACTAATATTACACTGTATGCTAACTGGAATTTAAATAAAAACTTGAAGAAAATATAAAAAATAAAAAATTCCCACAAAGAAAAAAAAGAATGTTATTTTCTCTTAAAACCCAAACAAATACCAATATAGTGAATGAATACAAATATATTACAAGACATATATCTTGATATAATGAGATACCAACTCACATGAATGCTAACTAGTCAGTGAAAAGAAGCAAAAAGTGGGGGGGGGGGGTGCAGATTTAAAGTAACCTTCAAGAAATCTCATAGGGACCTAGGAGAGGAGAAAAGGTTTATATAGAGTGCATACATTCAGCATTCACACTCCAATTACACTTTTAATATTCAGCATAAGGTATTCCTCCACTACAAGTTAGATGACCCTTCTCTTTGCTCCTATAACATCCAGAGGATAGTACAATTACATTAATATCACTTTATTACAACTACTTATCTGCCTCCCAACCCCTACCTCTACCCTTGTTGAATTCTCAACTCTGAGTAGTTAAGTGCCTTATACAACAGGCAATTTATAAATGCTTGATAAACCCATAATAAATGAAAGATACAAGGAGTATGTCTGAAAAGTATGAACTAGCAAAATGTGCATAAATCAGATAATAGTTTTTAAAGCTATTTCAATTAACACATTTTATTTTTTAATTTTTTAAGATTTTATTTATTTGAGAGAGAGCTAGCAAGAGCTGGGGGAGGGGCAGAGGGAGAGGGAGAAGGAGACTCCCTACTGAGCAGGAAGCCCAATATGATGGGGGGGGGGCGGCGCTTGATCCCAGGACCGTGGGATCATGACCTGAGCCAAAAGGCAGAAGCTTAACCAACTGAGCCACCCAGAGGCTCCTTAATTAACACCTTTTAATACATGGCTATGCTAAAGTTATTTCTAGAAGAAAGCTCAAGGTAAGAACTATCATCTTCCTGGGTCTGGTTTCCCTAATTTTGTTACATATCAGAAATCATATTTAATAAAATATTTGTACTACAACTGGTATATACTAATGTCACACTTTTTAACACATTATTTTAATATCAATTATTTGTGAGTTCCAATCTAAATGTAATATATTATTCAAGAAAATCTAATAGATTTTACAATAGTGTTGGTAGATTAGACTGTGGTAGGATGATCTTAGAAACAAAACCAGAAGAATTAGAACTTTTGACAAATCATTATAATTAAGAAGCAAATTTAAAGGTTGCTGGAATCAATGTCCACATACAAAAACCAACTGTATTCCTACATGCCAGCAACAAATAGAAAATAAAATTAATAAATACAATTTACAATAGGATTTAAAAAAAAGTCCAATGCCTAGGTATAAACCTAACAAAAGATGTGTAAGAAACCACAGTGACATATCTACATAGCCACAATGGCTAGTATCAAAAAGATAAGAAATAACAAGTATTGGTAAGAATGTGCAGAAAAGGGAACCCTCATGCACTGTATGTATATGAATACACAGTGGAATATTACTCACCCATCCAAATACTGAGATCTTGTCTTTTGCAACAACATGAATGAACCTAGAGGGTATTATGCTAATTGAAATATGTCAGAGAGATTGAAAGGCAAATACCACATGACTTCATTTATATATGGAATCTAAAAAACAAGATGTGCACAAATAAAGCAGAAACAGAGAACAAATTGTTGCCACAGGGGAGGTGGGCAGAGAGATGAGCGAATAGATAAAGGGAACTAAGAGAACTGTCATCTCAATATGTTGTACACTTTAACAATGTACATCAATTTTATTTCAATAAAATTTTTAATTGAATTAAATTTAAAAATTTTTTAAAAGATGTGTAAGAACTTCACTGAAAACTATGAAAAACAGAGAAATTAAAGACCTACATAAATAGAGGGTACACCACGTTCATGGATTGGAAGGTTCAGTGTCATAAAAATGTTAATTTTCCCCCAAACTGATCTATAGATTCAAAGCAATCACAATTAAAACCCCAGTAGGGTTTGTGGTATGTGTGCATATTTGGTAGAAACTGATAAGCTAATTCTAAAATGTGTAAAGAAATAAAAAGGAGCTTGAATAGCCAAGGTCATCTTAAACAAATTGGAAGACTTCTATTATCTGACTTACTACACTTATTATAAAGACTTATTATAAAGTTACAGTAATTATGACTGTGTAAAATAAATCTTGATCCTAACATACAAAAATCAGTCTTGAATGAACTATAAATCTAAATGCTAAAAAAGCAACCTTGTGGTAGGCAACAATTTCTTAAACAGGACACAAAAAGTGTTGCCCACCAAAAAATTAATTAAACTGTGTTAAAATTAATAACTTCTTTTAATCAAAAGACATTGTTATAAAGGTAAAAATGCAAGTCACAGAATGACAGAAACTTTCTGTAATACATGTATATTCGACAAAGCACAGGAATTCTTACAAATCAATAAAGATACACAACCCAGTAGAAAAAGAGGCAAAAGATTTGAACAATATCTCACAAAAGAAGATATTCAAATGGCCATCAATCATATGAAAGGAGGGGTGCCTGGGTGGCTCAGTCATTAAGCACCTGCCTTTGGCTCGGGTCATGATCCCAGGGTCCTGGGATCAAGCCCAGCATCAGGATCCCTGCTCGATGGGAAGCCCGCTTCTCCCTCTCCCCCACTCCCCCTGCTTGTGTTCCCTCTCTCACTGTGTCTCTCTGTCAAATAAACAAAATCTTTAAAAAAATCATATGAAAGGATACTCACATTCACTAGTTATCACTGAAAGACTAAAATCACATTGAGATATCACTACAGACCACCAGGGGCTTAATGGCTTAATTTATAGACAGCTAACACCAAGTTCCCACGGGAGTCATTTTGAGCTACTTACTATCATAGAACCATGGGACCTGTGGAGTTGCCAGTGCCTCCATCTCACTATTCCATATCCTTCCTTATCAATTCAGTCTTCTGAGAGGCTCTTAATGAAGAGCCTCCAACGAAGGCTCCAAGGAGGAACAGGTGAAATGTTCACAAAGTTATGGAGTCATTCAAGATTACTATTAGCGCTATTTTTGTTACAGATTTAAATGAATATTTGAGAGTTTAAGGCCTAAACCACCATTTCTAAAAATCATCCCTAAGTAATCTCATTGAAAGATTTACATTTAACTATTTAACAAACCATCATACAGGATTTATGATGGTCATTAAAAATCATGCTTTCAAAAAATATATTATTTGAAAAATTTTAAACCTAATGAAAAACTGAAGGGATGGTATAATAAACACCTATATATTTAAGATAAACATTTTGAGCAAGAATAATTCAAAGGTGATTTTTAAAAATTTTTTAATTGCATCACAACAGATAGTGATGGGCTCGCCCACTATTTGTGATGCTAAGATTGATCATTTTGTTAAGCTGGTGACTGCCAGATCTCTCCATATGTAAAGGTATATTTTCTTCTTTGCAATTAGTAAATTATTCATGAGATGATACTTGGAGGTGAAAAGAATATTCTATATTCCAACAAACTTTCACCAAATGACTTTAGTATCCATAGATGATGCTTGCCTGAATCAATTATTATACTGGAAGTCTCAAAATGCTTTTTTTCTGATTCTATCATTCCTTCTACTTTTATCAATTGGCATTCTTCCATAAAGAACTCCCTCTCCCTCCCTTTTTTACTGTCAACAGGGATTCAGAGATTCTTTATTTGACATATTATAATCTATTATTCTTTTTGATGCTCAAATTGCCCCAAATTTGTCCAGTAAAAACCTCTTCAACTCTGCTCCTATTCCTTTTGAAATAAGTTGCCATCTTTGAAGACAAAATGTCACTAGCAGGCAAACAAAATTTGAGGCCTAAATAATTAAATAAGACAAACAATGTTAGACAATTCAATAAGACTGTCCCACACAGCTTCCTGTTTTTCCAAGAGTTACTCCATCTCTCCATTAATGGCACCACCACCAACTCAATTATTCAAGCCAGAAACCTCAGAATAATTCTCAAACCTCCCTTTCCCTCACCACTAGTTGGAGAAGGAAATAAGGTAGTTGGAGGAATGGAGCACTATTATCTTCCAGTTCATGCTCTTCTACGTATTATGTATATACTATTTATACTTCTTTCTATGACACCTCATTATTTTAAAAAAATTTTAAATAGTTAAAAAAATGTAAAATGTAGGGCGCCTGCGTGGCACAGTCAGTTAAGCATCTGACTCTTTGCTTTGGCTCAGGCTGTAATCTCAGGGTCCTGAGCCTGGGCCCCATGTTGGGCTCCACACTCAGCATGGAGTCTGTTTAAAAGACTCTCTCTTCTTCCCTCTGCCCTCCACCACACACTCATGTGCATGCTCTCTCTCTAATAAATAAATAAATCTTTTAAAAAAAATATAAGTGTGACGCTCATCAACTTTGAAAGGCAAACCAGCCATCTCTAGGATTCAGCATAACGTACTGTACTTTTTCTAGATCTAGCCCATTCAGTCTAATGTTCTCTGACTGATAATGGTTCCTCATATTTTATTATAAAATCTCAGAGCTGGTAGGACCATACAAGTTATCTAGTCCAAACATCCATCCAAAACTTAAGTTTCCTATGAAACAACTCCAACAACTTGTCATTTAGGATATGCTGAAACCCTGTGTATAAAGAAAGAATTCTCTGCCTCCTATCTCATGTTTGGACAACTTTGTTACAAAACTGCTCCTTACGTTACGGTGCCAAAGTGTGTCTTCTTTAGTTTCAGTTATCAGTCACAGTTCCGTATCTTGGGTCACAAAGAAGTTTTGTTAGTCTTCCACACATATTTAAAGTAGCACCCATATGGGAAGGTATGCTTATACTCCTTGATTAGAAGACTAAGGACAGAACCTCAAGTTCCATTTCGTAACTAACTGTAGATCTATCATTCATAAATATACCTAAACTTTTCTAGAAATTCATTATATTTTTGGCAGCAAAATAAAGTATTATAGAGCTATCCAATTGTCCTATTTCAAGATTGGAAAAGGAAGAAACAAGAGCTCATAAGCCTGAGATTTAGAAATGAGGTCATATTCAATTTACCTGAAGAGTTACAGTTTTCTATACTTTAAATCCATCCCTTTAATTTCTAAGCTGAAAGACCCAAACCCTCTTAGTTTATATAATACCCTTCTCCCAATCATTTTACTTGCCTTTCTCCAAACCTGTTCTAGTTCATCTTCCTACAAAGTGACAACACTTGTAAAAAGGTACTATGATTTTGTACCTTAGTAGGATTACATTTTTTACTTTGTTTTTAATACATGGTCTAAGTGATAACAGTGAATAACTGCTTCATCTGCCCAACTCCCACCCCCACACATGTTTTTCTAGAGATACTCTCCCCCTACAATTTTCTGGAACCCATTCAAATGCTTATAACAAGAACAAACATATTTATACACCCAGATCCTATTCAAAAGGTACAGTTTACTGAGCTAATAAGCTTGAACATCTGCACTGAGCCAGAGCAACAATAGTGTGTCTCAATATATGAAATGGGTCATCTGGCCATTTGCAATCACCAAGTATTTACAGTACTTAATTATTTAGTCTATACTAGCAAACAGGCAAGTCTCTTATAGCATGAGTTTTTTATAACATAGTGTGGTTATAAGACTACCAATTAATTAGGGAAAAAAATCAGTACACGAAGCCATTGTTATTACAATGCAAAATGGAATCAGCACAGAGTAAGTAGGAAAAACAATAGTTGCGTGCAAACAATAGGCAGGCATAGATGCATTGTCTGAGTGTATGGGCGTTCTTCTGTAATAGAATTGTTCTGTTTACCCAAGCATTATTTTATTCTTTTGTTTACCACTGCCAGAAGTAAACAAAAGAATGCAAGGTCAAGGACAAAGGTAATAGGGGTATCTAAGAACCTTCTACGTGAGTGGACTAAATGGTAAAGGAGTAAACATATGGCTTGTTTCTATTAAGTTTAGTCAATAGATGTAGTACTTTTAGATTACAGCTATAAAATATATATCATAGAAAGTCAACAGAAACCCTGCAGCCCTCTCTCCCCAATGAAATAGCTGTTTTTATAAGAGATTTTTCATCATAAAACATTTCTCAGGAACACCACTGTGACATTATAGCAGAAGCACTGTAGGTTACTACAAACATTTAGGCAAATCATCTACTAATAAACATATCAAATTCTTCTTGATAAACACGAATTACCATAATTGGGCACTGGAGAAATAGAGAATCACAAATGACTGAACAGGTGAGATTAATTTAATAAATATATTAAAGTACATGAAACTTAGATGGCCTTACAAGAGCCTGAAAACTTCATTTACATGCTTTATCTTATCATATTACACAAAAACCTCTGCGGGATGAATTCATTTTACAGATGAGAAATCTGAAGTGCTCTGACAGATTAAACTGCTCAAACTCATAAAGCTAGTATATTGCATATAAGATATCGATCTCATATCTAATAATGTTATGAAAATAAAAACTAATAAGAGGTCTTACCTAACAAAGAAAAACTAGTAACATTACCATTTAAATCAAAAGTAACCATGACCAAGTGGGATTTATCCCTGGGCTGCAAGGTTGGTTCAACATCCGCAAATCAATCAATGTGATACAATACATTAACAAAAGAAAGAACAAGAATCATATGATCCTCTCAATAGATGCAGAAAAAGCTTTTGACAAAGTAC
>NC_138371.1:107649593-107678083 GCF_054177405.1 Leptonychotes weddellii | reverse complement strand
GAGGAGGGGTTAGCCTGGTGGTGGGTATTGAGGAGGGCACGTTCTGCATGGAGCACTGGGTGTTATGCACAAACAATGAATCATGGAACACTTCATCTAAAACTAATGATGTAATATATGGGGATTAACATAAGAATAAAAAAAATAATAAAAAAAAATAAATCAAAAGTAAAACAAAAATACCCCACCCCCAACACTGCCATTATTAAAAAGTTACAGACCCAATGCAATAACATCAGATTTTCTAAAGTTGAAGTGCTAGAAAAAATAATAAAACTAAAAATGTAACAGGAGTCACAAATGCAGTAAGAATTTTTAACTAGACAGGAACAAGAAAGTTATTGGCTCTTTTAGCACCATGGTAGGTTAACGCGGATTCACTGAACTACCTTTACTTTGGGTATGTTTTTAAAATTCAGTAACAAATAATTAATGAAAAATTGTTTGTATATCACAAATATTGCATGAGACAAGTGACACACAAAGCTACACAAAACACTATTAAAATAAATAAAATACCTAGTCATAAACAATATGTAGGATCTATATAAATAAGACTATAAGGCTTTATCAAGATTCATAAGTTAAAATTTGAACAAATAAAAAAAACATAACCATACTGCTGAATATGGGAAGTAATTAATCAACACACTTAACACATTTAAACCCAAGTCAAAAAATATTTTTTAGAACTTGAATCACTGATTTTATATTTTTAAAAATTTATTTATTTAGAGAGAGAGTGTGTGTGTGTACAAGCATGTGAGGGAAGGGCAGAGGGACAGAGAGAATCACAGCCCGATGTAGGGCTCATGGGGTTGGATCTCAGGACCCTGAGATCCTAACCTGAGCCGAAACCAGGAGTTTGATGTTGAATCAAATGAGCCGCCCAGGAGCCTCTTGAATTGTTGATTTTAAAGTTTACTTGGAATAAATGGACCAAAACAACTATAATTTTTTAGAGTAATGAAAGGGTATCTTACCAGCTATTATAATCTGTGACTTAAAACAATAGAATACAAGAATAGACACAAGAATAGACCATACACAAGAATAGATCAATGGACTAGCAGAGAAACACAACTATACACGGGAACCTAAGGAAATGATAAAGGTAGCATTTCAAATCAGTTGTGAAAGAATTATTCAACAGCATTAAAAGGACTAGCAAATTTAAAATTAGAACCCTACATAACATACTATAATATAAATTTAAGATTAACTACAAATTTAACTGCGAAAAATTTTTAAGACCTTAAAAATGTTAGAAAATGTAAGAAAAAATATATATAATAGAGAAAAGTCAGAAGCAATAAGACAATAAATTTTATTACACATTAAAATTTCATAAATGTAAAAATTGACAAAAAATTAGAAACATTTGCAATATGAATAAAAAGAGTTGATATCCCATTAAACAAAACACTTCACAAAAAAATTTTTAAAGAAGAATATTATAGGAAAACAGGCAAAATATGGGCAATTCACAAGACACTAAATAATGAATAAAAAAGCTGTAAATTTAAATATTAATGAAACAAATGTAAATAAAAAAGTGATTCCATAGGTTTCCTATCAAGTTTGCAAAGATTAAAAGAAAACTATTTTTAAAATTAAATAATAAAGATATTGATCAAGAAAGTGGCAAATATTACTCCTGTTCATTAGATATGAGATTACAAATAAATTCACACTTTCTTGGAGAAAATCTGGCCTTATAATATCAAAAACCTTAAAAACTGATCCAGCAAAGCCACTTCTAGAAATTTTTCCTACAGATACAATCATGGACATCTACAAAGATGTAGCAACAAAATTTCAATCGCAAAGAAAAACCGGAATATAAAAATTAAATATAAAAAAAAAGATACCACCACAAAATACAATAAATCCACATTAAAACTTAACAGGAAAAAAAAAAACTTAACAGAAAGACGGTTAGTAACATGGAATATATATAATCTATTGTTGGGGGAATGAAGCAGGTTTTAAAATAATAGGCACAATATAATCTGATTTTAAAACATGTCTAGAAAAAAGTCTGGGTGGCCAAAGTAAGATGAATTTTATTTTCTTCTTAGAATTTATCTGCATTTTCTACAACTGATATTCCATTACTCCCATAATTTAAAAATCATTAAGTTCCTTCTTTAAGTGATAGCTGACAAGGGAAGAGTAAAGGAAAACAGCACAGGCAGATGAACTCTGAAAACACAACTATTTAGTACAGAAGCCAATACATACACACATACATACATATATACATATAAATTATATAATACATTTAGGATAATTTTCATCCACAATGATTAAAATAAATGTTCGGTGAATAAAAAGTGAACCAGTTACGTGACAGAAAACTTAGTAACCTAGAGCCATTCACACATATATGTCTAAGGTATTCCGGTCTATTATAAAAGTAAAAGATAATAATCGCTTCTCGGCCTTTTGGCTAAGATCAAGTGTAGAAAAGTAAAAGGTAAGACCAAATGCAATCAGAGTTTAAACTTTATGAGCCACAGAACAGTCTAAACAATCTTGAAAAAGAAGAATAAGGCTAGAGAGAACTTACACTCCTGATTTCAAAACTTACTACAAAGCCACAGTAATCAAAGCAGTCTGGTAATGACATAAAGACAAACATATACACCAAAATAATAGAATAAAGAGTCCAGAAATAAACTCTTGCATATATGGGCAAATGATTTTTGGTAAGAGTGCTAAGGCCACTCGATGGAGGAAAAGATCTTTTCAACAAGTGGTTGAAAAGTGGATATCCACATACAAAAGAATGAAGCTGGACCATTACCTAACACCATATACAAAAATTACCCAAAATAGATTCATGACCTCAATGTAAGACCTAAAACTATAAAACTCTTGGAAGAAAACATAGGGTGAAGGCTTCAAAACATTGGATTTAGCAATGATTTCTTGGATATAACACCAAAGGCACAGAAAACAAAACAAAATAGAAAATAGATAAAATAGTTATTGGACTTCATTAAAATTTTTTTAATTTGTGTATCAAAAGACAATATCCATAGAGTAAAAAGGCAGCCTGCAAAATGGCAGAAAATATTTATAATTCATATATAAGGAATAAATATCCAGAATATAGAGAGAACTCCTAAACTCAACAACAAAAAATAAACCACCAATTCAAAAATGAGCAAAGGATCTGAATAGACATTTCTCCAAAGAACTTACACAATGGCCAGTAAGAACATGAAAAGATGCTCAACATCACTAACCATCAGGGAAATGCAAATCAAAACTACAAGATACCACCTGATACCCATTAGAATAGCTACTAAAAAGGAAACAAAAACCAGAAAATAATATGTGTTGGCGAGGATGTGGAGAAATTGGAACCCCTATGCACTGTTGGTGGAAATGTAAAATGGTACAGCCACTGAGGGAAACAGTATGGCAATTCCCCAACAAATTAAAAATAGAATTACCATATGACCCAGCAATTCTACTTCTGTTTATACATCCAAGAGAACTGAAAGGAGGGTCTTGAGGAAATATTTGTATATCCATGTTCACAGCAGCATTATTCACAGTAGCTAAATTGTGGAAGCTACCCAAGTGTTCATCCATGGATGAATGGATAAGCAAAATGTGGTCTATATATTCAATGAGGTATTACTTAGTCTTAGAAAAGAAGCGCTGATATATCATAAAATATGGATGAATTTTGAGGATACTATGCTAAGTGAAATAAGCCAGTTACAAAACAAATAAATATTGTATGATTCCACATATTTATATGAGGTACTTAAAGCAGTAAAATCATAGACACAAAAAATAGAATGGGGGTTTCCAGGGGCTGGGATGGGAGGAGAAGGGGGAGTTATTATTGACCAGATACAGACTTTCTGTAATGTAAGATGAAAACAGTTCTGGAGCTGAATGGTGGGAGATGGCTGAACAACAATAAGAATATACTTAGTATCCGTGAATTGTATACTTAAAAATGGTTAAGACAGTAAATTTTATATTATGGGTATTTTACTGCAATTAAAAAAATGAAAAATAAAATCTTGAAAAACAACAACAAAACTGGAGCACTCACACTTCCCAATTTCAAAATGGACTTATAAAACTATAGTAATCAATATAGTGTAGCACTGGCTTATGGACAAACATATAGATCAGTAAAACTGAACTGAGTGTGTAGGAAAAAAAACCTACATTTAGGACCAACTGATTTTTAACAAAGGTGCCCAGACAATTCTAAGATGCTGGGCCAACTGGATATCCACAAGCAGCAAAAGAACAAAGTTGGACCCGAACTCACACAATATTCAAAATTTATCACAGACCTAAACCTAGGGTTAAAATTATAAAACTCTTAGGAGGGCGCCTGAGTGGCTCAGTTGTTAAGCGTCTGCCTTCGGCTCAGGTCATGATCCCAGGGTCCTGGGATCGAGTCCCAAATCGGGCTCCCTGCTCGGCAGGAAGCCTGCTTCTCCCTCTCCCACTCCCCCTGCTTGTGTTCCTGCTCTCGCTATTCTCTCTCTCTGTCAAATAAATAAATAAAATCTTTAAAAAATAAATAATAAATAAAACTCTTAGGAAAAAACAGGAGTAAGTCTTTGTGACCTTGGGTCAGACAGCAGTTTTTAGATACAACACCAAAAGCACAAATGGCAAAAGGAAAAATAAGTACACTGGATTGCATCAAAACTAAAAACTTCTGTGCTATAAAGAACACCAACAAGAAAGTAAAAAGACAACCCAGAGTGGGGAAAAGTATTTGCAAATCATGTATCTGATAAGGGTCTAGTATCCAGAATTTAAAAAGAACTCCTACAACTGAATAATAAAAAGATAACCCAATCTTAAAATGAGCAAAAGATTTGATTATGTTTTCCCAAAAAGATATACAAATGGTCATAAGTACATACAAGATGCTCAATGTCATTGTCATTAGGGAAATGCAAATCAAAACCACAATGAAAAAAAAAAAACCACAATGAGATACCACTTAATACCCATAAGGATGGCTATATTAAAAAAAAAAAAAAAAAGGAAAATATGTGTTGGCAAGGATGTGGAGAAACTGGAACCCTGGTGCACTGATGGTTGGAATGTAAAATGGGGCAGCCACTGTGGAAACAGTTTGGCAGTTACTCAAAAATTAAGCAGAGTTACCCTATGATCCGGCAATTCCACTCCTACGTATATACCTAAGGCAGGAACTGAAGGCAGGAACTCAAATAGTTGTATACCAATGTTCATAGCAGCATTAATTGTGATAACCAAAAAGTGGGTAACAACTCAAATATCAACTGATAAATGACTAAACAAAATGTGATACATTCTAAATCATTGATGAACCTTGAAAACATTAAGTGAAAGAAGCCAGTCACAAAAGACCACATACTGTATGATTTCATTTAAATGAAATGTCCACCGTAGGCAAATCCAGATGCAGAAAGCAGATTTGTGGTTGCTTAGGGATAGAGGATTGAAGGGAAAGGGGAATGACTGCTAATGGGTACAAGGTTTCTTTTAGGAGGGCCAAAAACATTCTAAAATTAGATTGTGGTGATAACTGCACAACCCTCTGAATACACTAAAAACAGTGAACTGTACACTTTAAATAGGTAATTGTATGGTATGTGAATTTTATCTTGATAAAGCTATAAAAAACGTTTATGGGGCGCCTGGGTGGTTCAGACAGTTCGTCTGACTCTTGATCTCAGCTCAGGTCTTGGTCTCAGGGTTGTGGGTTCAAACCCCACATTGAGCTCTGCGCTGGGCATGTAGCCTACTTAAAAATAAACTTATGAACTATAAATTTATAACTTCTTGGAAGGTATTACTAATCTTTTCTCCATGAAGACAACTGGGATTTAATTTCCCTACTTAGTACACTAGATCAAAAGTACTTTTATTTTTTTAATTTTTTAAAATTTTATTTTACCATATTATGTTAATCACCATACATTACATCATTAGTTTTTGATGTAGTGTTCCATGATTCATTGTTTGCATATAACACCCAGTGCTCCATTCAATACATGCCCTCTTTAATACCCATCACCAGGCTAACCCATCGAAAGTACTTTTAAACACTTTTAAAATAAATAACTAGTGGCGAATGTTATCTTACATTCCAAAATGCTCTGGGATAATTATAGTACAGAATTTCACTAAGGCAAAATGTAATTGTACCGCATTCTGAACTGAGAACCAGCAAGTGAACTTACACTCAATGCGTCCAGTTACACAAAGTGCAACAGAAATAGAGCAGACTCTGCATGATCAAAGTCAAAATAATAAGGTTTAGAAGTGTTATACTTAGTTTTTGACTGCACTGAAAACTTCAAGTACTTAAAGAACATCAGGCTGAATCACCTTTGAGAATGGAATGGTCCAATCCAAAAAACAAACAAAAAACCAGAAGAGAAACAGATGAAATATGAGAAGTATGTGCTACTTTAATAGATTTCCTTTTTTTTTTTTCCTTACTTATGCTCTTCCAAGTCTAGCTCATGTCACAAGCCTAAAGAGGATATGCAGAGGTCAGCCAGTCTTGGCTAAAACAAGATAATAGTAACTTTCAACTTCAGGATATCTGGTTTAAATTTTTAGGTAGAGTTGGACTCATTTGTACTAACAGGTTTTAAGATAAGAAGACAGGGGTGCCTGGGTGGCTCACTCCGTTAAGCATCTGCTTTTGGCTCAGGTCATGGTCCCAGGGTCCTGGGATCAAACCCCACTTCAGGCTCCCTGCTCAGCAGGGAGTCCGCTTCTCCCTCTCCCTCTGCTGCTCCCGATTTGTACACACACACACTCTCTCTCTATCAAATAAACTCTTTAAAAAAAGATAAGATAAAATGTGTATTTCTTCAGCTTTGTACCTCTCTACACAGAGTAAATACCTTCCCAACTTCTGTCCAGCAGAAATTATGTCTGTGAAGAATTATTTTTAACAGTACTTAAAACTTTTTATAAAAGTCTCAAAATTGAAATGCATCAAAATTATCTTATAGTCACCTGCCTGCTTATCTACCATGAATGATTACCTCTGCAGAACACACAAAGTCAAGCAATTCCATCCACAGCAGAATGAGCTCGTTTCCCAGTCTATGGAGGCAAGCCCAGAGGTCATCTGAGACAGGTGACAAAGCACAAGGCCAAAACCAAAATCAGTACAAAACAGAAAAAGCAAATTGGGACTTCATCAAGGGAAAGTTTTTGCAAAGCAAAGGAAACAGTCAACAAAACCCAAAGACAACCTACAGAATGGGAGTAGATATTTGCAAATGTCTTATCAGATAAAATCAGATAAAGGGCTAGTATCCAAAATCTATAAAGAACTTACCCAACTCAACACCCAAAGAACAAATAATCCGGTCAAGAAATGGGCAGAAGAAATGAATAGACCTTTCTCCAAAGAAGATATACAAATAGCCAAAGACACATAAAAAAATGCTCAACATCACTCATCATTAGGGAAATACAAATCAAAACCACAATGAGATAACCACCTCACCCCATCAGAATGGTTAAATTAACAAATCAGGAAACAACAAATGTTGGTGGGGATGTGGAGAAAGGGGAACCCTCTTACACTGCTGGTAGGAATGCAAGCTTGTGCAGCCACTCTGGAAAACAGTATGGAGGTTCCTCAAAAAGTTAAAAATAGAGCTACCCTACGACCCAGCAATTGTACTACTAGGTATTTACCCAAAAGATACGTAGTGATCCAAAGGGGCACCTACACTCCAATGTTTATAGCTGCAATGTCCACAACAGCCAAACTATGGAAAGAGTCCAGATGTCCAATGACAGATAAATAAAGAAGATGTGGGGGGTGTGTGTGTGTGTGTGTGTGTGTGTGTGTGTGTACACACACAGTGGAATATTACTCAGCCAAAAGAAATGATGAATACTTACCATTTACATCGATGTTGATGGAACTGGAGGGTATTATGATAAGTGAAATAAGTCAATCAGAGAAAGACTATCGCATGATTTCATTCATACATGGAATTTAAGAAACAAAATAGAGGAGCATAGAGGAAGGGAGGGAAAAATAAAACAAGACATAATCAGAAAGGGAGACAAACCATAGAGACTCCTAACCATAAGAAACAAACTGAAGGTTGCTGGAGGGGGGAGGAGGGGGGGATGGGGTAACAGGGTGATGGGCATTAAGGAGGGCATATGATGTGATGAGCACTGGGTGTTTTATGCAATGGATGAATCACTGAAGTCTACCTCTAAAACTAATAATACACTATATGTTAATTAAATGAATTTATGTAAAATTAAACTAAATTAAGAAAAAAAAACATAAAAAGCAAGCCAAAAAGGGGGAGAAAGGAAAAGATTGGGTGAAGGTCAGTGCTGGGCAGAGAATGAAAGGATGACCAAAGCCAAGCAACAGGAAATAGAAGTGATCATCTAAGTAAAAGTAAGAGTCAGCGTGTTACAATAGCCAAACTGTAGAAGGAGCCAAGATGCCCTTCAACAGACGAATGGATAGAGAAGATGTGGTCCATATATACAATGGAATATTACTCAGCCTTCAGAAAGGATGAATACCCAACTTTTGCATCAACATGGAGATTATGCTAAGTGAAATAAGTCAAGCAGAGAAAGTCAATTATCATATGGTTTCACTTATTTGTGGAACATAAGGAATAGCATGGAGGACATCAGGAGAAGGAAAGGAAAAATGAAGGGGGGGGAAATCAGAGGGGGAGACGAACCATGAGAGACTATGGACTCCGGGAAAAAACTGAGGGTTTCAGAAAGGAGGGGGCTGGGGTGATGGGTTAACCTGGTGATGGGTATTAAGGAGGGCACGTATTGCATGGAGCCCTGGGTGTTATATGCAAACAATGAATCATGGAACACTACATCAAAAAAAAAAGAGTGCTTTAAGTGGTTGGAGGTAGAACACATCTAGAGCATTAGTTATTTGTAATAGGAACAAAGTGTATCAGCAGTATTAAGCAGGAATAGAGAAATCTGATGAAATGAACATAAAATAAGATGTAAACATAATAATGACTGTATCTTTATTTTATTTTATTTTTTTAAAGATTTTATTTATTTATTTGACAGAGACAGCGAGAGCAGGAACACAAGCAGGGGGAGTGGGAGAGGGAGAAGCAGGCTCCCCGCTGAGCCGGGAGCCCGATGTGGGACTCGATCCCAGGACTCTGGGATCATGACCTGAGCCGAAGGCAGCTGCTTAACGACTGAGCCACCCAGGCGCCCCTGACTGTATCTTTAAACATCAACATGGCTCTTAAGTTTTTCTATCCCAACAAGTAATCTAAAATACAAAGGACTATATGGGGAAAGAAAACTCTAAGCAAAAGAATAATCTAAACAATTCCAGCTTTACAATGTACTTAACCCCCATGATTCAAACATATCATTACTATATCTATTCCCACTTCTCCTTTCAGATAAATTTTGTTTTTGGAGTTTTGATGTGAGTGTAATTGGTGCAACCTTTTTAGAGGACATAACAATGACCCACATAAGAGCCTTAACCCAGGCCTATTAGGACTTATTACTGAGAAACTGACCTGCACTTCACCAGTCCTGCAGTGATGTACCAGGGTTGTTATCAGTAACTTGTGCTTGGGCATAATGACCAGTTTCTAGGACCACTGAAAGCCAAGAGGGATAAAAGTCCCTGTAGATAGAGCAAGGGAGCTTCTCTTCCTACATGAAAATTTTACTCTTTGCAGTGGTATCAGCAAATATCTCTGTGGGGAATTCTGGGGACCTGGGAAGTTCTGCTTCCATCTGAGAGAATGCTGTGTGCAAAGAAAGATGTAAAGGACATTTATTGCAGTGCTTTTAAGGAGCACAAAAAAGTGAAGGAACCTAAATGCTCTCAACTGGACCAGTATGTTACATTACATCCATAAAACAGGATGATGAGCTGATGGAATGAATTCCGTTACATGTGCAAGTACTGATCACCAAAACGTATGAACTGAAAAAAGCAAGGCACAGAATTATATACACATTATTATACAATTTGTGTTTAAAGATAATGACATACAGACCTAACTAATTCTGACACATAACCCAGCAGCCATTAAAGAAATGAATGATAAATGTGACTTCATAAAAGTAAGAGTTGCACACGAAAAATAGTAACATAAACAAAGTCAAAAGATGTTTGTTCCCACAAACTGGAAAGCACACACAAGAGAGTTATCAGTGGACAGCTCTGGGAAGAGGACCTGAGTGGCTGGAGGAGATGGAGGTGAGAACACCAGTATATTTACATTTTTTTCATATGCATGTATTGTCTGCTCAAAATGAAAAAAGTATTACAATAAATTTCAAAGTCTACCCATACATATATATGCTTCTATACGCATATACACGAGGAGCTGCTGACAATGATTATTCTAAAGAGGGAGACTTAGATTTTCCTAGTTATCTTTATGTACTGTCTGAATTTTTTATTATGAGAATATACGAATTTCATATTCCAATCTTATTTTATAATAAAAAGACAGTTGTTTAAAGTATATAACCTTTGACCCTGAAATTCCACTTCAAGGACTTTCTACAGTTAGAGAACTGCAGACATATTTTCTAAGAGGTCCTCTGATAATTGTAATGGCTAAAGTTTGGAGACTACTTAAATTTTTTCTATCACTAGAGAACTGGTTCACTAGATACATATTTACATTCATACATACGTAATGCCCACAATAATTAAAACTCATTTAGAGCTATATTTACTGACAGGAAAAGATGCATAATCTTGAATGAAAAAAAAAGTAAGATCATACTAGATTTCATTAATCTCTACTTACATTCATAGCATTATCTGTGAAGATGATAAAGAAAATAGTAATTGTCTCCTAATAGTAGAGTTAGGGCTTTTAGTTTCTGTATAACTTTCTGGACTATGAATTTTCTACAATGAACCTGTATCACTTTTACAATCAGAGAAAAAAAAAAGCTATTTTATTAAAAAAATAAGAACTACCTTGAACAGCATGGAATGAATGAACAAACAAATAAAAGTACCCATAAAAGTACCACAAAACATTTTGGATAAAACCTACAAAGTGAGTTATAATTTCAGCTCTAGGGTCCAAAAATCTTTCACTGAATTTTTCTTTTGTTTAGAATACATTACTTAACCCAAACACTTCATTATCTCCCTTGCCCTTTGTGTGGCATATGGTATGCCTACCACTCCTTCTGAAAACACTCTGGTTTTTCTCCAAGTTGCTGTGTACAGCCAATAAGCACAAATCCTGCTGCACAATGGGGTTGATCCTGAGTTTTCTCCTTCTCAGGACTCAACTTATTGGCCTCCTGGATGGACATCTTTTTCTCTATATTCTATCCTAGGACCTCTTCTCACTCTACACTTTCCCTAGACAATTTCAAGATCGCTCGAAGCTTCAAGTACCTGGTAACTCCCAAGTTTATCTCTACCCAGATCTCTCTCTTGAGTACTAGACTCATGTATCTGCCTAATGGACATTTCTTTTTAGATGTTTAACAGGTACACAAAATTCAATACATCAAAACACAAACTTGCTCCTCTTCCTGTTTTGGCTATCTGTATGAATGGCAATATCCTGCTGTTCACGCCAGAAACCTAGGCCTTATCATTGGTTCTTCTTACTTCTTCCTCTCTCACATCCAAGAAATTAACAAGTCCTATCAATTGTTCCTCATTCCCTCGGTCATTTCCTAATTCAAGCCTCCAGCATCTCTTACGTAGGGAACTATTACATTCTCCTAACCCCAGTTCCCTGTAGTTATTCTGAATGTGTTGCCATGAAATCTTTTTGTTTGTTTGTTTGTACGTATGCTTTACTAAGCCAAGCAATCTTTTTAAATTAATCTGAACTTGTTACTATCTGCTTAAAATCCTACAAATGGTCCCCATTGTCTTCAGAATAAAGTACAAAGTCCATGACATGATTTCCAAGACCCCACTTACTTCTCCAACTTAATTTTTTATACCTCTCACCTCACCTGTTACTACTCTCTAAGATCTGGCACTGAAATTCTTTCAATTCCCTCCATCTTTCCTTCCTATCTCTATAAATGCTACTCAGTGGTGGCTCTAAAGGGTCCTGGAGAGAGCTTTAGCCTTCCCTCCTACAACATGACATAAAAGTTCCTGAAATCACTTCAAATAAATAATTTAAGTTAAAATTTGTTTACTACACACCATAAAACCCCTATCACACTCCCTTTTACCAGATAGAACCCCTTCCTTTATAAACAATTTCAGGAACCAGATGCTACCCCTCTAGCCTGCACAGTAACTCCCCAACCCTCACTCACTCTTATGTACTGCCCATTCACTTGTGTAACTTCTAATTATCTTTCAAGTCGCAACTCAAATATCATCCTTGAACCCCAAGAGCAGATCAAGTACCCATATGGCAACCTATATATTTTGCCAATCACAGCCCTATCCCACTATGCTCTAATTACCTTTTTACTTGCCTGCATCCCTCAAAAGTCTGTAAGTTCCCTAAGGACTTAGACCATGGCCTATTGACTGCTGAATCACCCATATCTGGCACAGAACCTGGCATATTACACATATTCAGCAAATAGCCACCAAATAAATAAAAAACATTAAAAATTTTTTTACCAAAAACAAACAACTACAGCTAAGGAGAACAAGTACACCAAAAATATTCAATACCTGTCAACATTTGGCAATGTGCCAGGAACTGAGGGGAACACAATTACTGCCCTAGAGGAAATCTATAATATCTAACCCATAAACATTCACCAGAAAGACCCAAAGGACATATAAACATTAACCACATATACACTGAAGTAGTTACACAATACATCTATGAAGGACTAAATATGTTGTGTGGAGTGATGAGTGAAGAGAGATTAACTGGAGTTGTATGTTAAGATAAAGTAGTTAGGATTTCTGAACCTAAATGTTCGGGGGAAAAATTTCTGGCACAAGGTGCTGCCTGAGACAAAGGTCAGAATGGTTGTCTGATTTGATGGAGGAACAACTGTATTAACCTGTATTTCAGAATCACTGCAATGGATGAATGTGAACAATGTCCTGGGAATAGACAGTCTAGTCAGGTCTCACAAAGGACAAAGATCTTGGTCCTAAACCAAAGAAAAGGTAAAGCCACTCAAAAGTGTTCTCAGCTGCTTTGAAAAGTTTGGTGGTTTCTCAAAAAGCTAAACATAAGAGTTAACCACACCTGAATATAGCCCAAGAGAACTGAAAACAAATACCCACACAACTCAAACATTGAATGTCATAGCAGCATTATTCATAATAACCAAAAAGTAGAAATAACACAAATGTCCACCAACTCATGAATGAGTAAACAAAATGTGGTATATCCATACAATGCAATATTATTCAACCATAAAAGGGAATGAAATACTGATACATGCACAACATATACACACTGTATAATTCCATTTATATGAAATGTCTGGAATAGCCAAATCCATAGAGAAAGAAAATATGTTAGTGGTTGCCAGGAGCTGGGAAGACGAGGATGTGCAGTGATGGCTAACTGAGATGGGGTTTCTTTTTGGAGTAATAAAAATGTTCTGGAATTAGATAGGGGTAATGAGTGCATAGCCTTGGGAACATACTAAAAGGCAGTGGATTGCACCCTTTAAAAGGGTGAATGTTATGATATGTAATATATCTCAATTTCAGAAAGGGATTCTCAGCATTTTTTCTGCCATAACACATCTGAAGGACATGACATAATTCCATCAGCAAAGGCAGCTTACTACAGCAGGGACTGGTTTTGTGACTTTGACAACAACCATACTAAAGAATCTTGAGAATCATGACACTAACGGGTCTTCAAGTATTAAGATCAAAGTAACAGCTGAAGGTCACTTTTTAGTGACAACATCAAGAACTGCCTTGAAGTAACCAGAGATATCTAAAGACAAAAAATATCTTACTAGTTTCTAAGTAACAAAGAGATGACCAAGGCCTACCTAAGCTGGTGTGAAGGAAAGGATTTACAAATTGTTCTGAAGGAAGAAAGGACAGTAGGATTTTCATTCTCTAGCAGCAGCTAAGAACAGAAAAAGAATAAAAAAAGAATAAACAGACAATGAGGATTGGATTCAACAACTAAAGGCACTACAAGAAAGATGACACCAGCCACAGGGATAGTATCTATTTATCAACACTGATTTGGCACATACAGTTCCCAACTTACATATGGGTCACATTTCAAATGTTTTATAAATCATAATTCTGAACACATTTGCTAAGAGAAATAATTTTTGAAAAAGTAGGTAAGTTTGCAAATGGCCTATAGTAATTTATCATAATCTGTCATTATTTCTATGTTCCTAGCTGAAATCCAGGATGCTGGAAGCCATCTCCCAGCTCCCTCCCATCTCTTCACACATCAGATTCCAACAAGAGAAATTCCCCCTCCAATTTGTTGCCACCATCTTACAGCATAGAAAATTCTGGCTCCCCACTCCTCGTGGAGGTGAGACCAAGGTAGAATCATCTGCTATCCAGAGCTGCAATCAAAATGGAGTTCTGCCATGGCAGCTTTACATATGAGAGATAAATTCTTAAGTCAAGACAGTTGAATTTCAGAGCCTGCCCATACTCTGATTCAGCAACATTCTTGTGATGGAAAACTGCCACACAGAGAATTAAGGTGTTCGCTGTGAAGTAACAGAAACCTCATCATGTCCAGTGGGTACAATGGACCATCTGTAGTCCGTGTACATAATACAACACATACAACAAGAGCTCAAAGGCAAAAAGGTGTGGGGAGGTAACATGTGAGAAGAAAAAATTCAAACACACAAAATTTGCTGGGGTCTGTAAGAACACAATAAAAAAGCACCCCTCTTTATCCCAGTCCTCTTAAAACACGCTTTCTGATGAGATCTTCCTCATCTTTTAAGAGTCAAACAAAATGTTGCCATCTTTGACAGGCTTTCCTTGAAAACCCTAAACAGTTGGGACTTTCCATCTCTGTGTTCCAATAGCATCTTGTATTAATTATAGCGCTGATTAAATTGCTACAGTTTATTTACATTGATTTTCCCAGTAGATACCTCCTCAAATAATGGAATGTTTTACTCATCTTTGTATTCCCAATACTTTGGACAGTACTTGGCACATAAAGGGTCCAATAAATATTGGTTAATGAATGATTGAATGGAAAGAACCAGCAAAAGTAAAAATCAAATGAACAAATCCCAAATGAATTAATTTAATTTGCCAGTTTTGCTACTCAGAAAATAGAATTTAAGCATGAAACCTCCAAGTGGTTCTAAATGCACTGAATATCTAAGGTAGATAAATTCAACAGCAAGTAGATATAAAGTGCATAGTAAATATTCTGCTTGCCCTTTCCATCATATTTTTAAAAAGTTATAAGGAATACTCCTTATTGCGCATGCAAAATCTCCAGCAATAGGTATACATTTTGTATTTGGCATTTCTGACATCTAAAGAAATATTTAAATCAAATTCAACACAGATACAGAGTTCAGTAATATTCAGAAGAAAAACTATTAGATTCCTCCAGGGGAAATAAAGCGTTCCACCAAGTTCTGATCATAATTAAGGAATTCAAACTGAATTAAACCCAGCCACCCCATCCCTCCCACCCCCCACCACTCCAGCAACCCTCAGGTTGTTTCCTGAGATTATGAATTCCTCATATTAGTGAGATCATATGATACATGTCTTTCTCTGACTGACTTATTTCATTTAGCATAATACTCTCTAGTTCCATCCACGTTGTTGCAAATGGCAAGATTTCAGGGTTTTTTTGATGGCTACATAATATTTCATTGTATATATATACCACATCTTCTTCACCCATTCATCTGTTGATGGACATCTTGGCTCTTTCCATAGTTTGGCTATTGTGGACATTGCTGCTATAAACATCGGGGTGCATGTACCCCTTTGGATCCCTACATTTGTATCTTTGGGGTAAATACCCAGTAGTGCAACCTATACCTCTAAAACAAATAATACATTATATGTTAAAAAAAAAAAGATAGTAGGAAGGGAAAAATGAAGGGGGGGAATCGGGGGGGGGAGACGAACCACGAGAGACTATGGACTCTGAGAAACAAAGTGAGGGTTCTAGAGGGGAGGGGGGTGGGGGGATGAGTTAGCCTGGTGATGGTATTAAAGAGGGCACGTATTGAATGGAGCACAGGGTGTTATATGCAAACAATGAATCATGGAACACTACATCAAAAACTAATGATGTAATGTATGGTGATTAACATAATAAAATAAAATTAAATTTAAAAAAAAATTGAAAAACCACAAAAAAGAAATAAAACTGAATTAAAGCTCCAATGCAGATTGAATCAGAAAAGTCCCTTGTGCTAGCCACTTAAATAATTCTTTAAGTCAAATTCTCAGGTTCACAGGAGGGGGAGCAAGCTCTAGCCCATAAATCCCAACATCTGAAGAGATAAAGATGATGTATAAGACAGGTAAAGTAGCTGGTAAGTCTTTGGAAGTTGACCTAACTTCTTTTAGGCATTTGATGAGAACCCACATTAAGACATGACACTAAGAAACATAAAAGTGTATCACTGTCTAAAGTAAAATTTGTTTTAGTGGTTGTTTACCTCATCTTGCAAAAGTATTACATTTTATATTCATAATTTTTACTTTCTGAAATCATACTACTAGAAAAGACCTTAAAAATTATCAACTCAAACCCTCTAATCTTACAAATAAGGAAACCAAGGTCTACAAAAGGCAAGTGACTTACCCAAGGTCATACTGGTAATCGGAGGCAGAGTCTGAACTCAAACTCAGTTTTCTAGTCTCCCCAACTTAAGAGTTTTTCCCACTAGATGAAGAACTGTATCTTAACATGCCTTATTAGAGTTTGGTTCCCCCTCCACACACGTATGTATATTTGTAGACATACACATATATGTGTGTATGTATAGATATATCCACGTATCTACATACACACTTATTGCACTTGAAAAAAACCAGCGCTGTTCAGAAATGTATTTAAAAAGTATACCAGTTAATTGAAAAGCCTAGTCCTATGATAAGGTATTCATGTTTTCTGAATGACCCACTAAAACACCAAATCTCCATGTCTGGGTTTATATATATTTAATATATTAATTATATGAAGCATAATGGTTAAGAGCATGGACTCTGGAGTAAGAGACCTCTTTGTAACCCCCTAATTGCAGCTCCGACATTTAATTAGTTGTATAACCATGGACAAATTTAACCTTTCTAACAGTTTAACCTTTCTTACAGTTTCCTCACCTGTAAAACTGAAAAACAGAACCGACCTGATATGGTACTCGGATATGGTACTTGGGAGGATTAAATAAATGATGAATATAAAGGGCTTTACCGAGGACTTAGTTCTTACTCAAATTTAGCTATTATCAGTATTACTGCCTACTAATCTCTGGGTTGCCTACAAAAGTGCCCCAACAAAGTTTTCTTTATATTTCTCACTCTCTCTCACACAAACACATATGCAATCCCAATTATATATTATCTGTTCTTCTGAACATAGAATGCAGCAAACTAAAAACACTTCAAGAGAATTCCTTTTGCTTTTCTTTTTTAGAGATCAAACTCTTACCTAAAATTGATTTTTAAATTCTAGAAATGTCCATTCCCTATAATGAGAGTTTAGAATTTAAAAATACAAATTGTTTTCTGTCTTCTTGCACTTTTCCATTCTTTCAAACAAAATTAGTTTGGCTGCCTAAATTCTGCAAAGAGGAAATGCAACTGACTCAGAAAGAAAATGAATCTCCTTGCTTCCTACTGAGTACCCTTTTGGTGTTCAGACACAAAGGACACTCTCTATCTCATTTATGGTGACAGTGAGAGCAAATTATTTCCAAGATTTACTGTGCATTTATGTTTTAACTCTATTAGAATCTGAAATTATAAAAGGTCCTTTTTCCATATATATAATCATGCCTCAAATAAAGTATTTCCTCCTTTCCCACATTCCTTAAAATGCAGAGTTTATCATAAGTGTAAGATACTAGCAGGAGAATATTAATAATTCTTTAAGTCAAAGACCTTTTGAGCTGTTTTATTTCCTAAAAATAATTTAAGAAGCTAACTCTTCTGGTCTAAATTCTTTTACTATGTATTCATGTTCTGTGATGCTTGCTGAACAACTGAAAGGATACAACATTTACATACGTTCATTTTAATAGTCAAATATGTCTAAACAAAACCTATTTTATTGTAAATCTCAAGATTCTCTTTGAAGGTGTTATTGTCTGGGTTCCTGGAGTACTCTGAAATTTCAGTTACAGAATGTATAATTTAATTTGAAAGTAAATCAATACTAGAAACAAATTATTTCATCATCATCTTTTTACAAAAGATTAAACAGCCACAAATTTTATTTTACCAGGACTAAAATGCATTAAATTACATTTCACTGACATAAAATCAAAAGAACCTCATAAATACAATGCTGTATTTTACCAGAGTGAGGTTAGAAGAAGCCAAACCAAAAGTATTCCCTCTGGAAAACAAAAACTGTCTTAAACTTAATTTTAAAACTCTCTTGACATTTGATCCTTTTTTATTTTTTAAAATTTCATCCTATAAACAAAATCATTAAAGGTTGCTGGAAAACAAGCCCAAAGAATTATAAATAAAGTTATTTTTTTCCAAAATGCAATGCTACTTTTTTAGCTATCACAAATGACTAAGAAACGTTCACATACTATACATTTGGCTATTTTTAAATTATATAATTCTTCTAAGATTATTTTTGGTCTAAATTAAAACCTAACCATGAGATAGAAAATGTGGTTAAAAGTACCTCTTGCCAATAAAAAGTATCATAGTTTTAAAATAAAATATAAAATCAAGTTAATAAACTTATGTTTTATTAGCTTAAATTGGTAATTTATGAAAATAGAACTGGCTTCTCTCAGAGAGATTAAAAATAATTTAAAGTCACCAGAATTTTATAAAGCAGATGACAGACTAGTCAAATGTACTACTATGTCTAATCTCATGGGATTGGGGATTTTCTGAATATGCCCCAAATTACATAATATTGGGGGAAAGGGAGATGGTTTAAGGCTTTTGAAAAATATTATATGAGAAGGATAATTTTAAAAATATGTCAGAATTCTTCAATGAAAAAATAAATAAGAGTCAACAGTAGGTATCTCCAGACGCTGATTTCTCAAATGTCACCAGATTATCCATCTCACTAAGAAGTACTTTTAAATACATGCAGCACACAGAGTATCAAGTTTTCAAATCCGTACCTTTTGCAGATATCTGTACTGCTTTAACTGCTGCATATAAGCACTGAAATGCACGTACCAAATTTATTAGAATCACTATCTTCTTTTAAGAGTCCCTTTTATTTTAAAAAGATATCTCACTAAATCTAAGAAAAACGTTGAATAAATATACACTTTTTTCCAACATCCAGAATATTAAAGTATTTATAAATATGGCTCGCCCCAACTTACTTCAGCTTTATGAATGGTTTCATTTTTTTAGTGCTAATATAGTTCTGAACATACCCTCCTACCTAATTTGGGGGAAAAAAAAAAGCAATTATTTTAAACCTGGAACAGCAGCTAACAAATTAACAGTGATATTCAAGTAAACCTACTTTGTTTACACTGAAACCTAAAGATTATATAATAAACTCTGAAATTATCTTTCCAGCAATTTTCAATACTGTCAAAGGCAACAGAGACAACATACGTTTTTACAAGAGGAAAACAAGGAGTTAATAAAATATATTTTCCCCTCAACTAAGAATTGCCTTCTCTTTTGTCAATATTACACGACATTCATCTACTGACAAAGGAAAAAATGAACACTTCACTTGCCTGTTTAAGAAACTAAACTGGGAGCATTACCAGTCATAGACTTAATTAAGTTATTTCTAGGGGAAAATATTTAAAGCAAAGAGACTATTTACAGTTCACTGCCAACTACTAAATTTTGGGGGAACAGGCCTGAACAAGATAGTCCTTATTTGTCCCTTGCCTTTTTCCCCACCACCCACCCTGCACCAAACCCCCATTGTTCTATGTAAAACTCACAGGTTAATGATATCTAAATAGCAATTGCTACATTTATGTTACAGATTATCACTATGAAGAACTCTTCAGCATCACATTTACTTGCTGCTTTCTTTCCCCCAAATAAAATCCAAATTTGGTAATAAATCAATCACAAACTGGTGGGGGAAAGGATCACAGCTTCCCTTCCAGAGTGATGGATGTCACTCGGGAGGCGTGAGGAAATCCCCCAGAAGGTTACCATAATAAATTGAGTCCCCCCCAGAAAATCATTTAAACTGACGTTTTACTACAATTTTTTTTTTTTAATCTATAATCGAAACCCTTGAAAAGTATACAGCCCATGGAGTAGAAGCTCCTTTTCCCTATTAGCCACCAAAGTAGAACACAGAGGCAGCAGCAAGCAGGATTTCGTGCGGGTTTGGATCCCTCGTTCACCACTTCCTCCCCAAACCTGGCTGGCAGGGCCAGATGCTGGTGTCGAGGAAGTGGGAGACCGGCACGCCGGCGCCCCACTCTCCCTGCGGGCTACCTGCCTCGGCCTGCGGGAGCGCCGCCCAGCGCGGACACCGGCACAGACACAAACACTCACCCATCTTTCCTCTTGGCTTTGTAGACGTGACCATAAGTGCCTCGGCCAACTTTGCAGCCCTCGTATTCAAACAGGTCCTCGACCCGCTCCCGCTCGCTGCTCAGCTTCACTTTAAAGTCATAGTCCATTGTCACAGCCTCCGGGGCCGGGGAGCTGGGTCGGGGGGCCGGGGGACAGGGGTGGGGACCGGGGAAGCACCGGCAGCCGCAGCCCCCGGGAACCCGCCCGCTCTACACCCGGCGGCCGCAGCACCAGCCCGACTGATGCGGCAAGAGCAGAAGGCCCCGCGAGAGCCCCGGGGACATCCAGGGGGACGGCGGGGCAGAGGCCGGCCGGGAGGGTGGGGGGACAGGGAGGTTCCCCCGGGCGAAGGAGAGCAGAGGGACGAGAGCTGGGGGTGGGGAGCGGCGTCTCTGCCCTTGTCCCCGCGGGCTCCCGGGGCGCCGGCTCTCCTGCTCGCTCCTGCCGCGCGTTCTGCTCCCGCTGCGGGGAGCGGCGGGGCGGCCGCGGCGGGATCTCCTCCTCTTACACTCGCACTCACGCCTCACCCTCTCTCACACACACGCTCACACTCACTCACTCACTCTCTCTCCCATACACTCAAACAGAAAGGCAGCGCCGCACAACAGCCGGTACCTCCTCAGAGGAGGGAGGGAGGGGACTCGCGGAACACGGCCACGGCTGTCGCAAAAACGTCGCGAAAGATGGGATTGCCTCCGGGCCTCCCTGCAGCCTGCTCAGCGGCGTCGGTCCGGCCTCGCCGGGGTCCGCATCTCGAGGACCGGGTGGAAGAAGCAGGGTACCCACTGCCCAAAGGTGCCGCCAGACGCACCACGTGGATTGTCCCGACGGCGGCCAGGGCCTCAGACTACAATGCCCAGAATGCACAGGCCACCGTCGTTGCCGCCCCTTCTATGACTCCACCCCACACAGTGGTATACGGGAGCGTTGCATGCTGGGATCAGTAGTCCAAGGTGAGATTAGTTTCAATCGTTTGGAAGAAAAATAATTTTTTTCTTACTGCAGTATCGCTAGAGTGTGATTTGGGCCATAAACTTAACCAGAGAAATTTACGTGCGAGGGAGGCTAGCATTAGAACCACATTTTATTCCACTTCCGATCTCCAGATGTTAAAGGGTATTATCATTATCGAAAAAAGTCTATATATTTGTAAACACCTCACAGACTATTACTTGGTGTATTCTTGTCGTTCACAATCTGATAAGGGCTGCACAATGATACCAACATATTGACACATATTACAAACATGAGTGAAAGTGAGACTCTGGATTTCAGCTCAGGTCATGATCTCAGAGTCATGAATGAGATCGAGCCCCAGGTGGGGCTCTGCACGGGGTGTGGAGCCTGCTTAAGATTCTCTCCCTCTCCCTCTTCCGCCTCTTAAAAAAATTGTATAGTTTTAAGATGTACAACGTGTTGTGTGTGTATATGTCTGTATACACACACACATATATATGTCTGTATATATACAGACATACATAGTGAAATGATTACTATAGTCAAGCTAATTAACAGTATTCTCACTGTCAGTAATCCTAGGGCAGGTAAGGAAGCCAGCCTTGGACGAGGGCAGAGAAAGACCGGCTTCCCTCTCCAGAGCTGGGGTGAAAGTTAGGGACCTGAACTCCAGGTTGGGAGAATATGATGGTTTGAGGTAAGCAGAACACAGCATCAGGATGGGAAGCTAAGGAAGAGATAGACATTAGGGACTTGGAGGGGAGCTTGGTCTATGTCTTAGGAGCAGTAACATCTAATATTCAATTTTAGGTTTTTCTTTTCTGTGTGGTAATGCCCTTCTGTTATCCCTAGGCTATCAGCCTGGTCTTAGCTGTGTCCGTGCTTGGAGGAAAGGAGAGGGAAGCAGCCCGAGACTCAATTATGAAAGATAAGAAGTGTCCTGCAGAGCCAAAGCCATGAACTAGGAAAGACTGGGCACATGTTAGGTTTCCAAAAACTTGAGGAATGGAATCTGTTTTTAGAATGGATTTCCGACAGATCAAAGGATGAGGGTTCATACTTAATTGTTACTTAAGTGAATTGAACATATCAGGAACACGGAGCTGTCATTTCAGTTTGATTTTCAATTTCAGGTTATACTGATAGTCTCTTTACACGGTCACTGGAAGTCATGATAGTGCAGAGTCTTATGACCCTCATTGGTTCATGTTCTGAACAGTGTGCAAATAATGCTCATGCTTTTCATAAATGTGGTTTTATTTACATTCTAAATTTAACATCTCCAGCCTTAACATGCCCCCCAAACACCAGCCCCACATTTCAGTTGCCTCCTGTTCAGCCTAAAGGAATATTCTGCTGTCATCCCAAACTTAAAATTTCTGAAAATGATCATTCCATACCCCAAACCTCCCAAATCCAGTGAATAGCAATGCCAAGAGACAGACATTCTGTTGTTTTACTGCCAATCCTAGGAGTTCAGGCCTTCATTAGCTGCACATTGTCCTTCAGTCTCATGCCAAATATTCTTTTGTCTGGTCTGTCCTCAAAGGCTGGATGCTTCCTCATACCATCTCTGACCTTTGCAGTCCTTCCCATCCTCCAAGGTACAGCTCAAATGCCTAACTTAGTCATGAAGCTTTTCCTCATTCTTACAACTGAATATGAAACACCTCCTTTTTTGTTTTTTTTGTTTTTTACCAGAAGCTCCTACTCCAGCCCTGGTGCCATTATACTTTATTTGTAACTCATGTAGAAACATCACAGCTAGTTTGTATTTTAGTCATTTCTTTTATGTACTTAAAAAAATACGTCCTTTAATGAACACCTTGATGACCGAGTCTCTGACTTACTCATCTCTGTATCTCTTAAAGTGCCCAGAACATAGTTTGCATAATTATATTTTATTAGCATGTGTTGAATAGATTGATTTCTATAAAGGTTGAAATGGACCTTAAGTTGGGGGGGGCAGTCATTTTAAAACATTTAACATATTAACCTCTGTCTTGCCTCTGAATGTGTATTTTTTTGCAGTGTGGAAAAGAATTTGGTGCTATATATATCATGATGTATTGATGTGAAAGCCCAAGTGGGTCTTCTCAGAGTTGATCACTTCTCATCCCTACCACTTTTGTTTTCTTGCTTGATATTAGAGCGTGCTTTAAGCGGAAAGTTTCTAACCTTCCTTTCTGCAGGTGGAATATTCATCATCTTCATCATCAAAAAGCACATATTAAACGTCTACATTTGAGTAGTGTTATACACAAGAAAGAACAGGTTAGGTCAATCAACACCCTAGCCTTTTAAATTTTTTCAAAGAAAATACTAATGCAAAATTTCTCAATTAACTCCATCTGCATCCAGAATATAATTTAAAACTTGGAAACAACCCAGAACCAAAAAGCACTTTCAAAAGTAACTTTCTGGGTGCCTGGGTGGCTCATATGGTTAAGCGTCTGCCTTCGGCTCAGGTCACGGTCCCAGGGTCCTGGGATCGAGTCCCGCATCGGGCTCCCTGCTCCTTGGGAGCCTGCTTCTCCCTCTGCCTCTCTCTCTCTCTGTCTCTCATGAATAAATAAATAAAATCTTTAAAAAAAAATAAATAAACTTTCTTTCTCCCCTTCATCATGTGAATGTCATTTGTTCTTATAGACTCATTTTCACATGACTGGAAAGATGACCACGAACAGTTGCTGAATTTGGCATCAGACACCTATCGTTAGAGAAGAATTGACTCTGTTTCTCAACTCCGGTTCTAAAAATCACAGGAAGGGCTCTGATCCAGCTAAGTCAGGGGCCCATTCCTGGACCCACAAAGTGTGCCCATGGGGGCAGGGTCATACAAGAATATGAGAGCTCCTTCATTCACGGGGATAAGGAAGATGGGGTGGGGACTCACAGGAGAAGGGAGAGAGCTCTAAGTACCATGAAGGCTCTGAGACAGAGCCATGTGATAGAAAATGAGCCCGGAGGAGATTACTTCAGATTGGGTGGCTGGTCAAGGATTCTCTGAGGTAATGCTTAGTGAGACCTGAATGATGAGGAGAAAAACCTGCTAAGGTGGCAGATCAGGGTAATCCACGTGGATGTATGGTGTACAGCAAGTGCAAAGACTTTAAGCTGGGAAAGGAGTCTTGTTTGATAGGAGTGTCACGAGTAAGGGGGGAGGTTATGTGAGATGAAGACAAAGAGGTAGGCAGGGACCAGATTATACAGGGCCTTTTAGACCATAGTAAGGGCTTGGATTTTATTTTTAGGACAATAGGAAGTCATTGGAAGGTTGTAAGCAAGGGAACCACCAGATGTGGTCTATACTTTAAAAAGAATATCCTGGCTGCTATGTTTACAATGGATTGCAGGAGATAAGATTGAAAGTGAGATTGACAGACAGACAGACAAGTAGGCATGGGACTTGCTGCTCAGTTGGATGGGAAGAAGGGAGGAATCGAGATGACTCCTGAAGATGGTGCCACTTACCGAGATGGGAACGACTTTGAGAGGAATGAGTTTAGGTCAAAGCAAGATATAAGACCAGCCCAGATTCAAAGAGGGGCAAGTATACTCCACTTTTCGGTAATAGGAAGTGTAAAATACTGTGGCCATGTTTTTCAGTTCTTTCATGGGTACATCTGAATCTGTGGATTTGGTGAAAGTTGAAAGAGTTCCTTTTCAAATGGCTTTGGTTCTCTCTGTAAGGTACAAGAAAAGTTTACCTCTGTGAGTGAGGAGACAGGAGTGGAAGGAGAAAGCAGTGAGATCTTTTCATGTCTGAAAAGACTACAGGTTTTAAACACGCTTTGGGCAGAATTAAAGAGATAGCTGGCAGAATATCATCGTGGGACTTCTAGCCAAAGTCGCGGGTCCATTTGCAGGTGCAGCCATGCATTTATATCAATATCCATCTGCCCTGTTGTGAGATTTTCATCACCAGCACTCAACAGCCCAGGTGGAGGCCTGGCAAAGACAGATGTTAGATTCATCCAGGGTTAGAGCCTTGCCAGCTGGGTTTAATGAAAAGAAGATGAGGTGACAGAGGTTAGAATTATTGGCAATAGAGTAGTTAAAATGACAGACAATGACATTTAAGCTGGGGAAGGAGGAAAATGAGAACAGGATCCCTTTTACAGCATAACGGTAGTTTGAAATTTTTTAACTGAATTTTTTGTAGGATAATTTAAAAAAGAGTTATCCTCATTCCTGGCTTCTTTAACATCTATGTATGGTAGCAAGACCCCATCAAATACATACTAAGTAAAACAGACAGCTGAAGAAATAATATAAATAACAGGTTAAAAATGATTTCTTCTTTTCTTAGCTAATAGATTCCCATTACAGAGACTGATAAGGGCATCCCAAACTGAAAATGTCTCATATTTGTCAATGATGAATTCTGCTCCTGTGTTCTATAAGTATTAAGGAAAATTTACCTATTTAAATTGATAAACAATAATTATAATCTTGTCCTTTTTTCTTCTATTGGATGCCTTTTTTCTTGGAATAAGCATGGTGCTTTCTGTTTTTCAGTTCAAAATATATTTTGCTACACAACAGTGTAGCAAGTAATCTATAGGAACACAGTTTAGTTTTGTGTTCAGTTTTTCAAGGCTTAAAATATTATTCTGGCTTCTCATTCCAATATGCTTCATCCTCTAGCTAGCTAGACTGTTACTCAGGCCCACTCACCAGAAAAGCCAAGTTTCTTCTGGCTGGTTCCTGTACAAACATGGCTCTCCTGTGAGCCACATAGCTCCCTTTCTCACACATAAACATGGTTAGGTCACCTCTGCAACCACCTGATACTTGATACCCGAGGCTATTTGTTTCCATGCAACTTCATGCTCAGAACCTCCGGAACTTTTTCCCCTTTAGTAGCCCTTCCCCCTACCAGCCAAGGTCAGGTTCCATCAGATATTGTCCTTCTTGCTCTAAAACTCTACATCCTGTTTAAATTTTAAAATGTTGTTTTGTTTACATCATTCTTGTGCTCAAAAATCTTCAAGGACCCTGTGTGACCTTTCATTGCCGATAGCATAAAGTTCAAACTCCTTCATCTAATGTTCCAGGCTCTGTATTTACTTTTGCCTGACTTAGAAAAATGCTTTAAGGCAGCTTGCAATAGAAACCTTAGAGTGAGATTGAAATAATTAGCTCCACATAGCCAAAATTTCCCCAATCTGAGCTCTTCTGTATCTCTAGTGTAGCTCCTAGCCGGTTTCTCGTAAGCTGTTTCCTAGCCAATTTAAAACAATGGTCCTTAGCCTTGGGTGTCCATTGGAAATACCTGGGGAATCACCCCAGCAATTCTGACGTAATTGATCTGGGCTACAGCTGGGCATTGGGCGTTTTAAAGCTCCCTGGTGATTCTAATGAGCATTCAAGGTTGAGAACCACCACATTAGAACAAGTTTATTGATTTTCCCTGAAACATTCATCATTCCCCTCCTTTCCTCATCAACACCCCCTGCTTTTGTTTTCTTTACTTGCCTACACCCTGCCCACTCTTTAAGATACAGCGGAGGTACTACCAGCATCTTTCCTTGTCACCCAAAGCCGATATACTCATAGCCAGTACCTTGTTTACACTTATTTGGCATTTAGCACACACTGCTCATACCTTTGTGTATTTATACTGTGCTTCAGAAGAAATCTAATGTGTAGAGGGACAGGGAGTGTTTTTTTATCCCCAGAACGTGACACAATGCCTTTTAAACTATATACGATTGTGTATCTTATGGGAGGTAGTGACGATGATGATGATGTTGATGATGATGTTGTAGCAGATGCCAAGTCAGGCAGATGACCTTATCCTTTCAGAGCACTGACTTGGGGCTATATGTGGGGCTACCCTTAGGCTACTGGAACCCATCTTACCTTGCACATGCAAAGCTGAAGTACCTGGGAATTAAGCCACCCCCACTTTAACTTAATAACTATAGGTGCAAGTATGAATGCTCTAGCTCTCATAGCCTCTGACTGGGACAGTGCTGGGGTGACCTACATTGTCTCCTGTGTCCTCCATGAATTTAGGTTCAAAGTTGACATACCATCCCTTACTTAAGCTCCTTTCATTCCCAGTTTCACTCCCCTATTCCCTTACTGGTTTTTCCAGGGAACACTTCCTAAATAAAGTATTTTTACATGAATCCTTATCTAAGGTTTTCTGTGGGGGTGGGGGTGGGAAACCCACCATAGACAGACAATAATATGATAATAGAAATAGCAGCTATTATTTATTGAATATTTTCTGTGTGCAGGACATGAATTCATTTACTCCTCAGAATTAAGTAGGTCCTATGGTTATCCTCATTTTACACTTTAGGACATGGAGCGGTATAGCAATTAAGTAATTGGCCCAAGGTCACAGATGTAAAAGAAGGAACTGAAAAAAAGGGATGAATAAGCTTACAGGGCAAGGACAGTAGGGGAATCAAATCAAATTTTAAAAAATTAACTTCAACCAATTTACCAGTTAAGCTCTGTGGGCTTAGAAACTAAACCACTGTGTATACTTTTTTTTGATGACATGAATTCTGAGTTCCGATAAACAATTTACAAATTTTCAAATGCAATCAATTTTTAGTTTTTTAACTTTATTTTATTGTGTTATGTTAGTCACCATACAATACATCATTAGTTTTTGATGTAGTGTTCCGTGATCCATTGTTTTCCTGTAACACCCAGTGCTCCATGCAGTAAGTGCCGTCCTTAATACCCATCACCGGGCTAACCCATCATCCCACTCCCCTCCCCTCTAAAACCCTCAGTTTGTTTCTCAGAGTCCATAGTCTCTCATGGTTTGTCTCTCCCTCCGATTTCCCCCCCTTCATTTTTCCCTTCCTTCTCCTAATGTCCTCCATGCTAT
>NC_138371.1:107569909-107649093 GCF_054177405.1 Leptonychotes weddellii | reverse complement strand
ACTCTCTATCAAATAAATAAATAAAATCTTAAAAAAAGGGCGCCTGGGTGGCTCAGTCGGTTAAGCGGCTGCCTTCAGCTCAGGTCATGATCCCAGGGTCCTGGGATCGAGCCCCGCATCAGGCTCTCTGTTCAGCGGGGAGCCTGCTTCTCCCTCTCTCTCTGCCCCTGCTTGTGTTCCTGCTCTCGCTGTCTCTCTCTCTGTCGAATAAATAAATAAAATCTTAAAAAATAAAAAAAAAAAATAAATAAAATAAAATCTTAAAAAAAAAACTTCATTTCTAAGTGAAGGTCAGAATATCCCCTTCTTCTCCCCACTTCTCTCCCTGCAATACTTTATGGTATGTACATCTGATCACAGGAAGTAAAACCCATATTTGGACAATTAATAATTTAGATCCACTACAGATTAAATGTGTATTTTTGGACTAGGCTGGGAATTACCATGCATGCTTTCTCTAGAATATGCATTCTGAATCATAAACAATGCTTATTGAAATGAAGCACTTCCAGATTTAAGTTCTTGTCTCCTATTCTCCTCATTCCCTGCCCAGTTCATTATAGTTCTTTCCAGATATGACGTCCTTCATATCTTAAAGATTTATTTATTTCAAAGAGGGAGGGAGGTGCAGAGGGAGCGAGGGAATTTTGAGCAGACTCCTTACTGAGCTCAGAGCCTGATGCAGGGCTCCATTTCACATCCCTGAGATCATGACCTGCGCCAAAATCAAGAGGCAGACACTTAACTGACTGAGCCACCCAGGGGTTCCCTTCATATTTTAAAAAGACAGTTCTCAACAGTGCATGTGTGGACTATTTCTTACACAGGAATCATTCCCCCTCCCACCTACCCTCTGCTCCCTCCTCACTCCATTATTCCTCTGACAATATTTACTGAGCTCCTATTGTATGCTGTGCCCTTCTGGTTGCTATGAAAACAGCTAGTATGGTGTCTGGAACATGGTGGGTACTCATGTTTATTTCCTTTCCCACTGACATTGACCTTCTTATGAACTTGTCCATCCCTGTTCTCTTGCCTCTTCCAGTAAAATAGATATGCTTTAATCTTCCACTTGTTTGCCAAACTGTCTTTTTATAAGTCTGAGTAGAATTTGGTAACTTTTAACCTCTTCTGGGGATATTTGTGACCACAGGAATGGAAAGTTTGCTTAGGTCAACTTTATTTATAAATGTGATTTAAAATTGTTAAATGTCAGTTTGTGTCATAAATAGGGAAGAAATTGCACTTATCTCTCTATTTTTTTCATTCATTCATTTATTCAATATTAGTGTATGGCTTCCACAGATACTGAGGTAGACCCTGGAAATTTCAAGAGGAATAGGACCAGAAGCCTGCCCCATACACATCATAGTCTAGTTCAGTGCTTCTCAGTCCTAATTGCACATTAGAATAATCTGAGAGCTTTAAAAAAATCACTGATGGGGCACCTGGGTGGCTCATTCAGTTAAGTATCTGCCTTCGGCTCAGGTCATGATCCCAGAGTCCTGGATCGAGCCCCGCATCAGGCTCCCTGCTCAACGGGAAGCCTGCTTCTCCCTCTCCCTTGCCTGCCACTCCCCTGCTTGTACTCTCTCTCTCTCTCAAATAAATAAATAAAATCTTTAAAAAATAAAAATTAAAAAAAATCACTGATGCCCAGATCTAATCCTAGACTAATTAAATCTGAATGTTTTGGCAGTCAGACCCCCCCATACCAAAATTTTTAATAGCTCCTTAGAGGATTCTAATTTTAGCCAGAATTGAGAACCGCTGGGCTAGTGGATATTAGGGGATTTAAGGTAGAACTATAAATATATCCTAATCACCTGGAGAATTAAATGTATGTATGTATGATATGAGATGTGTATATTATATACCTATATCTATCCTTACCTACCCCTCCCCTCACCCTAAGGCAATATTAAGACCCTCAGAGAGAGGAGTACCATGGGTGTTTTGAAAAATGCTTCTGTTTTCTCTTCCTCAAACAAGTAGAAAGACAATTATGTGATAAGTTACTATGGGTTACTATAAGATCACATGGAAGGAAAACAACCAAGGTCAAAGAGTCAGTGAATTTTCTCCAGAAGTGGAGATGTCAGAGCTTATGAGTCCTAAAAGAGTTAGCCTGGCAGAGAGAGATAGGATTGATTTTTCCCAAATGAAAGAACCAAGCTAGGCTAGACATTAGCCCATCTTTGCTCAACTTTTCTCCCTTTCCTGTCTTTCTTCCCTTACCACTGAAAGGTTTTTCCTGGAGAATACTCCATCAATAAATCACCGACTCTTGCTCTGTTTCTAGGGAATCCAACCTAAGATAGTTGATAGCTGGAGGAATCCCAGGAAGCAAGGATGACCTTTTGGAGCTGCCATCATCTGCTAAGCGACTGGCCACAAAGCCCTTAGTGGAGTTTTGACAGTCCTGGCACATGGAACAGTGCAGCAGCTAAGGTTTTGCCCTGTGGGAAGTTGGTGTGTATTGCAGTTGGAAGAGAATGCCCTGGCTGGTTGTCTGGTATTTGAGAGGTATGGAGGAGGTAGTTATTATAAGGGCTGTGGAATGGGATGGCTAGTGCTGGGCACCACTGATGAACCAAGGAAAGAAAATGGTAGGCGCAAGTCACTTGATCATGAATTAAAAGTGAAATGTGAGAGTCAGAGGCCACTCCTGACAGCAGGTCTAGGTCTAACTTGCGGGAGCAACAGAACTGCAGGGAAAGCTCAATGCTCAGTCAAGGCAGATCTGTTTGAGAGGAAGGGAGTGGGACTCTGAGGATACAGATCTCATATAGACACAGCATGTGAACCCCCACCCTCCCCTGAATTATTGGGCTTGCAGAAGTGGTTCTCGCCCCTTGCTAGGAAGGTTCTATCTCCTACCTTCCTTCCCTTCCTGTGCAGGAATCTCAGATGAAGGCAAGGATTTCCCACTGCCCACTTCTGGATACCAGACCAAAAACTTGGGGTCACATTTCACCGTGATTCAATTAGGGATGTGCTTGTTGTGCTATAAGCAGAGAGTAATTGGACCTAAATAACTTTTCATCAGCAACAATAGGGAGAAAATGTCTAGGAGGGGACCACAATTGTGCTTGAGCAAAGCAGGTAGACCAAAAAGCTGCTGGAGAAAAGAGAATTTGTCAGTATAGGGGCATTTCCCCATGAAATAGGATTGAATTCCTTGGAAAGCACCTCGTTTCTGTTACGCTGTTGAATGGCTCTTGGAAGCTTGAAAGAAACAGTGGCTTACATTAAATGCAGTAGAAATGCCAGAATTGCCATGAAAGGCTGTGGAGGAAGAGATCAAAAGGCTCAGAGAAGTGGACATGTGTCTCAGTCAGCTCGGGCTTCTATAGCAAAATACCACAGACTGGATGGCTTATAAGCAAAAGATATTTATTTCTTACAGTTCTGGAGGTTGGAAGTCTGGGATTAGGGTGCCAGCATAGTCGGGTTCTAATGAGGAGCCTCTTGTGGGTTGCAGAATGCTGACTTCTTGTATACACATGGCAGAAAGATAATAAACTAGCTCTCTAGCTTTTTCTTATTAAGGCACTAATCCCATTCATGAGGGCTCTACTTGGTGACCTAATCCTCTTCCAAAGGCCCCGCATCCTAATACTCCCACAGTGGGGCAGGGAGGGGGTGCGTTGATTTCAACATATGAATTTTGGAGGAACACAAATAGTCCATAACACCATGATAGAATGGATCTACTACAGAAGATCAGAAAGCCCACCAGCTGATTATTTTTTCTCAAGAGGTCCCAGGGAAAACTAAGGCAATAAGAAATTCACAGGTAAAAGGGTACCAGCATCATCAAGAGACCATTCTCTGGAGGCTGAGGCTGATAATAATGGTGTTACAGAACTGGGCTTCCTGGTAGCAAAGGGGATTAGAGAATTCCAGAACAGCAGAGGCCAGGTGACAGCACTTAGCCATCAGATGCACTAGTCCATGGCCTCAGTTACTTCCCTGGTTCCCAAATGTATCATCAGAATTAGAATGCTTAGCTGTTGGCAGAATCCTCACATTGGTTCCTTGAGCTACTATGGTAGGAAACTCCAAGGAGTAGTCCCTAAAACCACCCCTCTTCCACCAAGATAGTAAATAAAAAACTGTACTACAGGCCAGGGGTGATGGCAGAGATTAGTACCATCCATGAAAACTTTTAAAATGAAGATATGTTGCTCCTTGTCATAGCCCTATTTAATCTGTGAATCTGACCTTTGCAAAAACTTGATGGATCATGACATAGGACAGTGGAGTACTACAAACTTAACCAAGTATTGGCCCCACTGCAGCTGCTTATAGATAGATAGATAGATAGATAGATAGATAGATAGATAGATAGATAGATAGATAGATTTACTAGAGTCTATTAATACAGCCTTGGTCCATGTATTCAACTATTAATCTGTAGATGTATTCTTTTCTGTATTCACCAGGAAGAAGGATCAGAGGCAGTTGGCATCCACGTGGCATGAACACAGGAGACCCTTGCCCCAGGTCAATGTTAATTATCCTGTTCTCTGTCATAATAGAGTTCAAAGGGACCCAGACAACCTGGACATCCAGAAGAATATTATGTTGATCTTCCACATTGATGATACCATGTTATTAGAACTTAAAAGCAAGAAATGGCAAGTACTCTGCATGCCTTGGTAATACATATTTGCAACGGAAGGTGGGAGATAAAGCCTACAAAGAGTCAGGGGTCTGCCACATCAGTAAAGGTTTTAGGGCTCCAGTGGTCTGGGCAGGCTAGAACGTCTCTAAAGTATAGGGCAAATTATTGGACTGTGCATTCTTACTGCTAGGAAAACAGCAGAATGCTCAGAGGTCTCTTTGGGTTTGGGAGGCAGCATATTCATTACACTTGGGAATATATTAATCAAGAGACTTAAAAGGTTGTTATCTTTTAGTAAGGCCAGGGCAAGAAAGGGTTTTATAGTAGGTACATCCTATGGCACGAGCAGCCCTCCCACTGGGGCCATTTGAGCCAGCAGATCCCATGGTATCTGTTGTAGAGAAAAATGCTGTTTGGTGCTCCTGGCAAGCCCCAATAGGCGAATCACAGCACAGGCCCTGGGTTTTTGGAGCCAGGCCATGCCATCTGCAGCACAGAAGTATTCAGCATTTGAAAAGCAGCTCCTGTCATGCTACTGGGCTCTGGCAGAAACTAAGCATCTAACATGGGACACCAAGTGGCCATGAGACACCAAGTGATCCTAAGTCGGGTTCTGCCAGACTTACTGGGTCAGAGGGTGGTCTGATGGTTGTAGCAGCAATGTGGTGTAAAGCCATTTCATACATCTGGGATTAGGCTCAAACAAGTCCAGAGCACAAGTGAGCTGCGTAACAGGTGGCTGGGAACCCCATGTCACCTACCACTGTTGTACCGATGCTTCTCCCTCAACACATAGCCATGGCCTCAGGGTGGGGAGGAGGGTCCCTGTGACCAGCTGACACAGAAGGAAAAACCTAAGCTTGGTTCATGGATGGGTCACCTTTGTATGGTTATAAGTGGAAAATATCTGCTACTGTGATTTAGCCCCACTCGGGGGTGGTTCTGAAAGGGAGTGTTGAAGGGGCATCTTCCCAGTTGGTGGAGCTTCAGGCAGTGCATTTAGTCATCAACTTTGTTTGGAGACAGCAGTGGCCAGGGTAAGGGTGTACGCTATAGTGACAATGTTAGCTCAGCTTATTGGTCAGGAGTTGGAAGAAGAACGATTGGGGAAGGTTGGAGAAGACACAGATGGCTGGATCTATGGGAGGGCACAGGATGTGAAGATCTTTTATAGTACATAACGCCCACTATAGAGTGTCCAGTGCAGAAGAGGCACTAACCAACCCACCAGATAGGATGAGTAGACCAGCAGATGTCGGTCAGCCTATGTCAGTGGCCACCCAAGTTCTCAGACAGCAGGCTAATGGATGGAGCAGCCATGGTGGCAGAGATGGAGGGATGCACAAACCCAACAACTTGTACTCTCTTTCCAAAGCCAACATAACTGTTGCTGCTACTAAATATCTGACCTGTCAATAGCAGAGACCAAGCTGAGCTTTTAAGGAGGCCAAACAGCTGCTGGGTGGCAAGTTGGTTACACCAGGCCTTCCTGATATAGAGTAATATTTCATCCTGACTGGGTTTGACCTGTATTCCAAATATGGGTCTGCTTTTTCTGCCCACAGCCCTTCATCCAGCACCACTATCCGAGGACTCTGACATGGAATCTCATATAATACAGCCTCAGATCAAAGTCTGATATTCTGACATGGGATCTCACATAATGCTGCCTCCAACCAAGAGGCTCACTTTACAGCAAGAGGGTGTGGTGGCGGGCACTTGACCAGAGGCTCCACTGGTCATAACACATCTCACACACCACACTGCGAGGGAGCTGTCAGATTGATGGAGTGGACCTATGGCAGGTGAAGACACGGCTGAGGCTCTAGGTTTGAAATGACCCCTTGTGAGGTTGGAGCATTATCCTTCAGGATGCAGTATACTTCCTAAAGCAATGGCCATAATATGGGTTGGTGTCCCTAGTAGGTAGAATACATGGGTCCAGAGATCAAAAGATAAAAGTAGGAGTGGCCTGCTTGCCATAACTCCCAGGGATCCATTTGGAGACTTTGTGCTTCCTGTCTGCAACCTCAGGCCCTGCTAGCCTAGAGGTCAGACGTGGGATGCTTCCTCCTGCAAAAGTCCCACTAAACTTAAAGCTATGGTTGCTCTCTGGTCACTTGGGGCTCCTAATGCCAGAAGACTGACAAATCATCAGGACTTGGGGCTACTGCTACATAATGGAGACTGAGAGGTATGTGCTTGGCACTCAGGAGGTCCACTGGGGGCATTTCTTGGTATTCCCATGCCTGGTTGTAACTATAAACAGATAAGTACAGCAACTGCAGCCTGATAAGAACATGATAACCAGGATATGAAACCCCTTAGGGAGCAGTGCCTGGGTTAATCCATCAGTCAAACCACCTATACTAACAGAAATGATAGCCGAAGTGGAGGGAAATCTAGAAATGGTGGTGGAGGAGGGAGATAATGACTATCATTTGTGACCTTAAGATGAACTGCAGCAGTAGGGACTGTAGTTTGTTCCATTACCCTCTTCTTATAAAATTCCCCAGAAATTGTGACTAATAAGAATTCTGGAAAAACTGTGCTTGGATGGAGTAATTTAATGGGAAAAGTAAGTGATCTATGCATTACAAAGGGCAGACTAGATTGAATTCTGTGTGTGCTCTGCCCAAATCCACTTTATAAGATATTTCATCTCTATTTCACCTTCTCTGAACGTTGGGTAACAATTCAGGATGCCACCTTCCCTAGAGCATTGTTCCCCTCCCCTGCAAACCTCATCCAATGGCATGGGGACACAAAAAAATTGGTCTTCTTGGATAACACTTGCTGGTGAATTTTGTGGGATCAGTTGAGGTTCATTCTTATTTCTCTGTCTTCCTGGCCAGTCCTGCTTCCTTCACTCCCCTTCTCCAGAGAGCACTTCCGTAATAAATCACTTGAACAAGAATCTTTGTCTCAGGCTCTATTTCTAGAGAACCTGAACCAGGACACAATCTCTGGCCTAATTGGATAGGTGAAATTGATAAGACTAGTTCTGAATACCTTGGATTTCCTTGCTCAACCTCCACTCTTTCCTCCTTCTAATGTGCCATCTTGTACAAAGGCTGGAACACTAAAAGTAACCTCACCCAGACTTTTCTACAACTACAGTTCTAATGCAAATTAGATTCTGCCAGTTAAAATGTATTCACCAAGATGTGGAAAATGGAGCCAAAGCAAAGGCCGTATTTCAACCTACTTGGGGCTGTTTCTCTGATGGTAAGCAAGGTGATAGAGAAGGGAAGATTTTCTGCAGTAGGATTCAGCACCCAGTTACCAGCTTTGATGGTGTTAAGAGACAACCGATGGCTGTGGTGGCAGATGTTTTCGGATGTTGGCTTCCAGATCACTGCACTGCAGCAGTTGGTGCAGTACCTTCTTGACTCAGGACTTTCAGGCGCAACCTGAGAGGTGGTAGCTCTCCTCTTCAGTCGGTTCTGTAAGAGATGCTCCTTCCATAAGTACTTCAAGTGTTGGATTTAATGCCTCCAATGAATCCTTAAATAATAATGTTAATTGTAAAAGTTTATAGATGACCCTGAATTTCTCTTAGTTGTTCCCATACTGCCTACAAACTCAGTAAGATTTCAACCAAAACTTAGATATCTAAATCAACTATTCACTTTTGCTTTTTAAATTTTTTTTTAAGATTTTATTATTCATTTGAGAGAGAGAGGGATAGAGCACAAGCAGGGGGAGCAGCAGAGAGAGAGGGAGAAGCAGGCTCCCCGCTGAGCAGGGAGCCCGATGCGGGGCTTGATCCCAGGACCCTGGGATCATGACCTGAGCCGAAGGCAGACGCTTAACCGACTGAGCCACCCAGATGCCCCTCACTTTTGCTTTTTAAATTTTAATTAAGGCTGCCATTGTAAGAAGCCAAAATCATTTAAACATTATAAGAACGTAAAACACCAAATATACAGAGGATCTTTTTAATGTCATGGTTTAAATTCTCTTAACACTTTTTTCTCTCTTTTTTTAAGATTTTATTTATTTATTTGTCAGAGAGAGAGATGGAGCAAGAGAGCACAAGCAGGGGGAGCGGCGGGCAGAAGGAGAAGCAGGCTCGCTGCTAAGCAAGGAACCCGACGGGACTCGATCCCATGACCCTAGGATCATAACCTGAGCCAAAGGCAGATGCTTAACCGACTGAGCCACCCAGACATCCCTACACCTTTTTATTCTTAATTGTAAAAAGTCCTGGAGTTAAAAGATGTATACACACTAAAAAGGCCAGGTACCATTTCGGTAAACTCAGACTCATTAGAACAGAGATTTTGGCAGGTTATGAGACCTGGAATGCAGATGTCCAGAATGATCTGTCTCTCTGTCCCAATTACCACATCTCATCTCCCTTTATAGTCACTTTGTCTTGGGCTATAAAAACTGAAGCAAAGTGTTGGATTCGAGTTATATACATTATCCGTTTACTCACAAAAATCTGCAGCTTCCCACCAGCTAAATCACTTGATTGGATTTTACATTTTCTGACTATTAGATTATATACATGTCTTTCAGTTTAAAGGTATTTGCACTTGATGGACTAGTACTCTAAAAAAACTTCCGTAGATATTTCAAATGATTTCTGCTCGAATTTTGGCTATCTCACCTGTGGCTTTCTCTGACTTGTACTCACAATTTCTGAGGTCATTGTACTAACATGCATTAATCCTGTTTGCAGAAAGTTTGCATTTTTCTCTGAGGACAATGTGCCAGGGGTTGTGCTGAATTCTGGGACTATAAAAATGAATAAAGCTGTTTGTTCAAATTCATGGATTTTAGAATCTTGGAGGAGATGTATAAATTAACAGAAAATCATTGTGAGTACTTGCTCAGTGGCTGTCTTTTTCCATTGAAAAGGAGGGCAAGGACCTTGTTTTATCCTCTGCTGTTATCACTAGCACTTAGTACATATGGCACCCCATACTTGTCAAGTAAATGAATATATGCTAAAGTAGAGTTATACAGAGGGAGCTATGGGAGCCCCCAAAGGGACATCTGCCTAGTTTTATGTGTGAATGTTGGGCTGGAGGGTGGAGTGAGGGTGTCACTTCAGAGATGTCAGAAAAAGTTCCTTAAGATGGGGAATGAGCTGGGTCTTGGGACTGCATTTTTAATATATTTCCATTTTAGTATCTATAACAATATGATTTTTTTTTTTTAACTTATCTACCCCTACTAAAGCCATAGCTTGTCCATACTTAAGACTACATCTTCTACCCAGGCGCTCACATAATGCTGGCGATAGGCTAGCTCTTCAAAAATTAAGGCAGGAATGAATGAATGAGTTAATGAACGAGCGAATGAAGAATAAGCAGTGTGAGCACTGTGCAATGATTAAGTCTTCTGGATGGTAGGGTTGTTAGGAAAGGAACCTACACCAGGTTGGGCAGAGCCCTACTCAAGGGCTTAATTAATGGTGAAGTGAGTTTGGTTAAGTGTCACATCTCAGCAGTAAAACTAGAGACATGAAAGCGGGGAGTTTCCAAGTGCATTCCTATCGGGAAAGTGAAGAAATACAAATAAAAGCACTTTAGAAAATGATGGGGATTTGTAGTTTCCCGGTGCCCGTGAGCAATAGAGGGAAGAGCCTGGCTGATTAGTTACGTGGTACCCGGGCAGTAAAGAGATAGGAACAGACTGCTGCTGGGTTGCATGCACTCCGTAGCCAGGCTCTGCAAACAGGCCACAAGAAAGAGCACAGTAGGTGCTACTGCTTCCCAAAGGTGGAAAGCAGGCTGTGTCCCCGGAACTAGGCAGCTGCAGGAGCGCTGAGCGGCCCGGTACTCGGCGCTCCAGGAGGAGGCCCTGGGGCTATCAGCCCTGGCCGCGAGCACTGACGGGACGGAACGCGCGGAACGCTAGTATCCTAGATCCCGCCGGACGCAATTTTCAGTCACACCGGCGAGCACCCAGCTGGCTGTGCAGCGTCTCCGCTCGTCCGAGGGGGGACCTGGCTGTGAGGAAAGGACTGGGGCCTTCGTCCCTCCTCCGGAGCCGCCAGACCAGCTGGACGACCCCAAACTGAAGCACGGGCTTCCGGCTGCTCCCTTCAGCAAACGATTAGAGGGCGCAGTGGCCCCTCTTGCCCGTGGGTCACAGCCTTCCAGGACCCCAGAGGAGCGCCACCCGCCGCAGACTTTCCTTCGGGGAGTAGGAGGATGGCCCGACTCCGGACGAGGTGAGCTGCGGGTAAGGCTCCGGGCCCGGCCACTACTTCCGGGAGACGCTGGGGAAAGCCAACCCTCCTTGGCCCCCGTCTCTTTTCCGATTGGTTAACTGCTCTCTGAATGCGCCCCCCTAACTGGTGATTGGCTCAGATGCGCCGTCTGTCACCTGCCTCCCTGTGGGAATCCAGGTCGCTAAGGGAAGCGTTACTTGAGGCTCGGTTGGGAAGAGGTTGGTTTGGCCTTTGAGCCCAGTTTGTTTATTGTAGTGCGAACCGTACTCCGGCGCGAGCTCCGGTCGCAACGGCCAGGAAAGGAACCAGTAGCGGGACGGAGGGCGGGGGTGGCAAGAAAGTGAAGGTTCAGAAGTAAACTGGAGACACCTAACCCTGGTAACATCTGAATGGGAGCAGGATAGGAAGGAAGGCCTTTGAGAGGGGAGTTGTAATACCAGGAGCTGTGACAGTGTAGGAGGGAAGGCCTAGTTTCTGTTGTGGGAGAAAAGGGCCTTGTGGGAGGTTTTAATGACCTAATTGTTTGGGGATCTAATTTTCTAGGTGAATGTCTAACAAAATCCACTGAAGATTTTTGCTTTGACTTTGCAGCAGAGCTTTGACTTTGCTAGCCATTCCTGTCCTTCAAAGAGACAATTTATTGAATAATTCCGTTCTCTCTAATTGCTTCAGATGGGCCGCTCTCAAAAAAAGCACAAACAACTGAAGGATGGATACCATTGCACATATTAAAAGCATGTTGAAAGGAAAATAAGGTACTCACTTTGTTTAATTGTGGTTAATTGTATAAGAAAATTACCTTTGAGATGAAGCTCTTAAAGTTTTGAATAATGGTAGGGTGGCTTGATTTTATTACAGCTTTCAATTTTTATGATTGTTTAGTACAAAAATCATATTACTGCTGTACCTACCAGATGTGCTCCTTGCTAATGATGGTCTAGTCCTGTTTATTCTGAAAATGGAAAGAAATCTTGAGTTTTTAACAATGTTAATTTGTATTTGATTGGGTAGTGCTACTAGATCTTTCCTTTAAAAAACTGTAATAAGCACTGTCATAAAATCCTTGAATGTATAACCTAATGTTAGAATGTAAGTGAAATTGAATAGTTGCTTACTCATACATAGTTTAGACTTGTAGACTAATTTACTTTGTATTTAAAGTAGTTTGCTTAAACACTGAGTCAGAGTTGCAACAATTGCTTCACTGGTCACCAAGCTATTTGATCCTCCAGCCTCCATTAAGTCATGTGCTATATTACACATACTCTTCATTAACATCCAGAAATTGTCAAGGAATAGTTGATGTCATCCACAGAATACCCGAATTAGCTCTTAAAGATAGACCTGGGCCCTACCTTGGAAAATTCTGATTTAGGATTAGAGATGAGATCTGGGCATCTGTGTTTTTAAAAATTTCCTCAAGTGGAACTAGAGGGTATTATGCTAAGCAAAATAAGTCAATCAGAGAAAGACGATTATATGATCTCACTCATATGTGGAATTTAAGAAACAAAATAGGATCATAGGGGAAGAGAGGAAAAAATAAGATGAAATCAGAGAGGGAGACAAACCATTAAGAGACTTTTAATCGTAGGAAATAAATTGAGGGTTGCTGGAGGGGAGGTGGGTAGGGGAGTGGGGTAACAGGGTGATGGGCATTAAGGAGGGCACGTGATATAATGAGCACTGGGTATTATATAAGACTGATGAATCACTGAACTCTACCTCTGAAACTAATAGTACATTATATATTAATTAATTGAATTTAAATTTAAAAAAATAAATAAAAATTTCCTCAAGTAAGTTTGTGCATTCCCAAGTGAGAACTGTTAACTCACTAATACAGGTGTTTAAGAAATTCTAAAATATTTATGAAACAAATAATTTTCTCCATTGATTTCTTCATAGTTTAAAAATAAGCCTCTAAGGAATGATGGTTAAGTATAATCCAAAAATAAGATTTGCCTAGGCAAGGTCAGAAAGTTTCACTGGTATTCAAAAACCTCTGGGACTAACCATTCCAGGCCTAAGGATGAGATTTGCTGTGGGAAGAGACAGAGTGCTCTGCTGTACATTCACGGTCCTCAGAGCCATGTGTTGAGTGCTGTTTCCTGTTAGGTTTAAGAAGAGACCAACTCCAAGTCTATTAAGTAGATATAGTAGGTTAAATTATTTTTACCTCAACAAAGTACAATGGAGGGTAATATTACAAATATGAGTTTTATTTTGGGAAGAATACATTTGCTGGAAATAAATGTAAATCATAGCCTCCCAATAGCTCTTTGCTTATTAAGTAAAGAATATAATTTAAAATTATGCTTAAAGTACATAATTCAGCTTAAAATTTGTATGCTAACATCAAGTACCCAGATATTTGAAACATCAGTGAGGGCTTTCTGATCAACTTTACCAGAGAGTGAAAGAGGTAAAAAAAAAAAAAAAGTGAGATAATCACTTTGGTATTCAGGAATTAGAAATGAGTGATGAAACCAGATCCAGTCTGACTTAAACATTGGCTTTGAGCAAAGAAGTAGATCCGGTTATAGTCTCATCTCCTAGAAGCTCTTTTTCATTTTATATGTGAGTTCTTCACTGCAAGATTTGGCATATGAAATATGAGTAGAGGATGAAATTTAAAAATGAAAATAAAGAGACATGAGTTAAAAACATGAGGCCATGTGTAGTCCATTGACTAACAGCTTGAATCTAATGTATATTGTTTGAACAGAAAGCCAGGAATCTCAGTATGAATCCCTCTAGATTTAGATCGCATGATGGTAGTGAAGAAGTCTCATCTCAGGACCATAATCATCGTGAAAATGAGAGAAGATGGCAGCAAGAACGTCTCCACAGAGAAGAAGCCTATTACCAGTTTATTAATGAACTCAATGATGAAGATTATAGACTAATGAGAGACCACAATCTTTTAGGCACCCCTGGTAAGAGATGGGTGAAAGAGGAGACACCTTTTTTATCATTATAAGAGGAGTTTCAAAATAAGGAGGGTTTTTTTTCCCTTCTTCCCTCTCCCAAAATATAATGCACTATTTTTTAAATTTAAGAACTTTTTAATATAACAAAATAGAAAATCACTGCCTTACTTCTGTATTTGATAAGTAAGTATGAATCTTGGACATGGAGCACTGTTATACAAATGCCAAGCTAACAAATAGCTTAATGTACATAGTAGTGTCAAATATTTACATATATGGTCCTATTTCTCTTTTAAGTAATATTTGTACAAATATTATTTAGAACCCAATTCTAACTCATTTGAGGTATTATAATTTATTTATTTAGCTGAATTAATAATACTCCAAAAGTCCAGTGTGCTTCATGAATTTTGTACAAATTCATTTCACAAATGAACTAATTAAAACTTGTATGTTTGTACAGTATATATTTGTATATTGCATATTTGCACATTGTATATTGATAACCCATATAGTGAACTATTGAGGTAAAATTCAAAGATTCAGAGTTCTCTCTAGAAATCCAACCTTTTAAATTTCTTTTTATCTCTGACAAAAATCTGAACTAGACCTTCTAGATTCCTAAGTGTATCAACTGAGAGGACCTTTTAAATTTTTCAAATTAAATCTTATTTTTTTATGTACTAAAACATAAATGAAACACAACAAAAATGATATATACTTGTGTCAATTAAATATTTTTAACTGTCTTCAGTTTAACAGAACATGAAAATAATAGAATGTCTTCTACAGATTGCTGAAGATTAGTCTTACCCTTCATGAGTTTTCATAAAACAATAGTTTAAAATATTTACTTTCAGTGAGCAGTTTTTTATTGTTTTAGGAGAAATAACATCAGAAGAACTACAACAGCGGTTAGATGGAGTGAAGGAACAACTAGCATCTCAGCCTGACTTGAGAAATGGGACAAATACCAGAGGTACTGTGGACTCCTTTTCATTTGGAGCAGGTTTGATTGGAGCAACTGCAAATATGAACTTACTGTATCTTGTATAATATGTTTGTTTTTAATGTTTTCCAGTTTTAATGTGATATTCAGATAGCATTTACCCATTATATGCAAAGCAGCATAGTTAGGCAATATAGGACAGGGATTGAATACAAAGACATTTTTACACACAGATTGCCTTTAGGGAGCTCATAGTGTACAATTAAGTTAATTACCAGCATAGTTCTTTTTAATCTTAGAATGTACACACTACTTTTTTTGAAGTAATGGAACTAAACTTCACTTCTAAAAATTTATACCGAGTGATACAGAAAGACTGAGTGAGGAGACCTGCTTTATTGTTTTTACTTTTTTAGTGTTTGTTTCATCATTTTATTGAACAAACACTAAGTCATAGTATAAGAAGTTTTTAAGAAAAAAAAGTGTAAAAAAAGAAAATTCAAACTAGAGAGAAGTATACAGAATTAAAAGTAAAGCCAACTTAATGTAGCCCTTACCAGTTCCATTTCCTTCCCCAGCGATATTTATTATTGGTTGTTTCACTTTTTTTTTTTTTTTTTGGTAGTTTCATATATTATATTAAGATTATTGTATTAGTTAGGGCAAAGACTATTAAAAACTCAAAAATGTAATGGTTCAATAAGATAGAAATTTATTTTTCTTTCATGTTAACAGTCCAGGGAAGATAGGCACATTTTACTCCATAATCCTCCTGGAACCCAGCCAGCCAGCAGAGTAGTTCTACAACTGTGCCATCCAGTGCAGGAGCTACTGACCACGTGTGACCATTTAAACATAAATTAGGTAAAACTAAGTAACATTTAAAATTCACTTCTTCTTTCCTATTAGCCACATTCAAGTGTTCAGTAGTCACTGCACATGGTTGGTGACTTCTATATGAGACAGCACAGATGTAGAATATCTCCACTACTGCAGAAAGTTTCACTGGACGCTGCTGCTCCGGAGTATTGTTTGCAGGATCACGCTAAGTCACAACCACATCTAGGTTCTACTGGCAGGTCTAGGTTCCAGAAGGAGGTTCAGGCACCTGCCCGAAAGTGAGGTATATCACTTTCATTCCCATTCCACTGATGAGAGTTTAGTCACGTGGCCACACCCAACTGCCAGGTTGTTCATGTGACCATTACATTGCATTTACAATGGGAGAAGGGCAGGACAGGTTTTGTTAGATAATTAGTGAACTCTTTTACGTATACACATCATCACTATATTCTAGTAATTAAAGAAGGAAGTATCCTTTAGAATGCTTTTTACCTGCCTTTTACTCCTGTCTCTTTCCAAATTAAAATGGAAATTGGATATTAACCCTTTTTCCCTGTATATGTAGGTATGAGAGTTGTACTATATTGTTAGAGCTGGTAATACTTATCCTTTTATTATGTCTTAGCTTTTATCTTTAGATATGGCTAAAGTTGCTGTTTATTTTAATGACACCAGAAGCTGATTAATAGCTTTAACATATAAAAAAAAGTTTTTATAAGAGATTGCAGTATGAAATGAAATCAAAGCAATCTCATTTAACAGCCATTTTTGTGTAGAATAAATGTTAAGGTTAAAGTCTGTGTAGTTCATGTGCATTAGAATGCTTTTCATTGAGTTTTGCCCTTTATATAATCCACTGGTTAAAAATGGAAAACAAGCTTCCCATAGTAACAGAATTGTAGCCAAAAAAGTTTATCAGGGGCACATTTACTTCTAAATTGATTCATTCAACAATATTGGGAGTCTGATTTGTACCAGATACTGTTTTAGAGGTTGGGGATTTAACAGTAAATAAAACAAGACAAAACCCTTCATCTTCACGGAACTTACATTCTAAATGGACAGAAAATACGTATGCGTAATGGCTAACAATTATTGAATGCTTCTATGTGCCAGGTATTGTACTAATCATTTTATATGCAGTATCTTATTTTATTCTCATGATAACCCTATGACATTTATACTTTTATTATCTCCAGTTTATAGATAAGGATACAGTCATTAAGTAACATGCCTAAAGTTTCCCAGGTTCACATAAAGACATAATGTAGTTCTAATATTGTATTCAGAAAGCCGTATTTCTTGAGGTACACATTTTTGGCAGTTCCTGAGAAATAGGATAAAATTCCTAAGGTTACAAAAACATGTAATTGCAAAAATGCTGAGTTGTCTTTACCAGAAGGATTCCACAAATTCAAGGTGAATTATATATAAGTTTTGCCACTATATTTTATTGAGTTTACCATATGAATAAAGCATTTTAAATGTACAATTTTAGTATTGGATCTGTTCCTCATTTGCCTTAATATTTGCCAGTAACAGGCATATAGAAAGTAAGAGTGCGGATTTCTTCAGGGCTTTGCATAAACAGTATTTATATTTTTATAATACATAAGAATGTATTATAATATGCTGATAGTATGTACCTTTCTTTGAGAAAGTTCAGTTTTTTGCCATTTTGATTCATTAAAATGCACAGATGCTCTTAAATATAACTTAATAAAAACTTTATCTTGTAAGCTTTCATTAAAAGTCAAAGCATAGATTTTAGGAATTGATGTTAAGTTGATTTGGTTTGCTTTCCAGACTCAGAAGTCCCTAGAGAAAATTCAAATGAAGATTCTCTGCTAGAATGGTTGAACACCTTTCGACGCACAGGAAATGCAACTCGAAGTGGACAAAATGGGAACCAAACTTGGAGAGCTGTGAGTCGAACAAACCCAAACAGTGGAGAGTTTCGGTTTAGTCTGGAAATACACATAAATCATGAGAATAGAGGAATTGAAATTCATGGTGAAGATCATACAGGCATTTCACTTTCAGACATTAGCAGAGATCATACTACAAATAGGCAACAAAGATCAGCTAGTCCTGTGGCTAGGCGAACAAGAAGCCAAACCTCAATGAATTTCAGTGGTAGTAGTTCCAATATCCCAAGGACTAGCCTTGGTTCAAGGGGGCAGAATTCAGTAGAAGGCTCTTTCTCAACATTGGGAAGATTAAGAAATGGAATTGGGGGAGCAGCTGGCGTTCCTAGAACTAATGCTCCACGCGCTAATTTCAGTGGTCACACAAACCAGTCGGGTGGTAGTGAACTCAGGCAAAGGGAGGGGCAGCGGTTTGGAGCAGCACATGTTTGGGAAAATGGGGCTAGAACTAACGTTACAGTGAGGAATACAAACCAAAGATTAGAGCCAATTAGATTACGGTCTACTTTTAGTAGTCGAAGCCGTTCACCAATTCAGAGACAAAGTGGCACTGTTTATCGTAATTCACAGAGGGAAAGTAGACCTTTACAGCAAAACGTGAGAAGGTCTGTTAGGAGGAGAGGTATAACACGTGTCTTTTTAGAGCAAGATAGGGAACGTAGAGGTACTGCCTATGCTCCATTCTCTAACTCAAGACTTGTGTCAAGAATAACAGTAGAAGAAGGAGAAGAATCCAGCAGATCCTCAACCGCTGCACGACGACATCCAACAATCACACTGGACCTCCAAGTGAGAAGGATTCGTCCCGGAGAAAACAGAGATCGGGATAGTATTGCAAGTAGGACTCGATCTAGGGTAGGGCTCGCAGAAAATACAGTCACTATTGAAAGCAATAGTGGGGGCTTTCGCCGAACTATCTCTCGTTTAGAGCGGTCAGGTATTCAAACGTATGTTAGTACTATCACCGTTCCTCTTCGTAGGATTTCTGAGAATGAGCTTGTTGAACCATCATCAGTGGCTCTTCGGTCAATTTTAAGGCAGATCATGACTGGATTTGGAGAATTGAGTTCTTTAATGGAGGCCGAATCTGAGTCAGAGATTCAGAGACATGGTCAGCATTTACCAGAGAGGCACTCATATCTGAGTAACGTAGGTGCAGTTAATGACATCAGCCAGCGCAGTGAAGGTGCCTCTCAAAACAGACGGGCCCAAGAAGACAGCACTGCAGTGCATGGTGAAAACCAGACCACCCAGCCTCCTGCCCAAAGCAGTGATAATAGAGGTGGCAGGCAGTTGCGAAATTCAAATAACTTAGTTGAAACTGGAACGCTACCTATCCTTCGCCTTGCTCACTTCTTTTTACTAAATGAAGGTGATGATGATGATCACATTCGTGGTTTAACCAAAGAACAGATTGACAATCTTTCCACCCGGAACTATGAGCATAACAGTATCGATAGTGAACTAGGTAAAATCTGTAGTGTGTGTATCAGTGACTATGTAACTGGAAACAAGCTCAGGCAATTACCTTGCATGCATGAATTTCACATTCATTGTATTGACCGATGGCTCTCAGAGAATTGCACTTGCCCCATCTGTCGGCAGCCTGTTTTAGGGTCCAGCATAGCAAACAATGGGTGAAGTGTTGGGTCTATTCAAATAGTACATTTTAGTAGAGCTGAGTATTTAAGCACTCTTTTGTTGAATCATTTGTGATGAGCTAACCAGGATGAAAAAGAACAGATTATTATAGTTTGAACTATTTTTTGTGTGCTTTTTTAACTTGTTAAAAAGAAACTTTATATAAAACTTAAAATGGCAAATGTTAAATTATACACAAGTACAGAATAGTTAATATTGCTAGAACCAAATAATCTTTAAAATGTTTTTATTTTGGTAATTTTGTCATGCTAAGCACTTTTGTATCTGCACAGTTCAGTAGGTTAAAAGTCAATCTTCCTTTTCTTAATAGCACAGCAGACGTTACTTGGACTTTCATGTTCCATAGGCTTAGTACCATGTGCAGACATTGGTGTCTAAATAAGCCTTTCATTCACTTTTTGTTCTAAGGACAATATCTTCATGAAAGTGTGTTTGGCTGAATGTTTGCTAAATATATTTAAGTTACTTGAAATGTTAAATTTAATATGCAGCATACCATATATGTATATATAGATATATAATTTTAAGGTTAAACTATTCAGTCTAAAAACTACAGTTTGGTTCCTATTTAAGCTTTTGGCCTATTACTGCATATGGCACAATGTTTAACATTTACAGAATCATCTCTGGGAGGAAGTAGATTAAGATATTTAAAAATAGAGATAATTTACTGAAGCGTCTCTGACAATCTTACTAGACAGCAAGCAATATGTAATACTGAACAAGTATTTCTTTACTCAGAAATGGAACATGGACATTTTAGTACATATAGATTATTTAACTTGAGTTCAGCCTTTTTGTGACTTTTCTGAACGTGCAGACAGTTCTTTGGATTATATTAAGGTATACAATATGCATGGTTCCTTAAATTTACTTTTAAAATCTAAAAAAAAAAATGTCTATGAAGAATCAAATGCATAGATAATATGTTAAGTTCACTTGGAGGCCAAAAAACTCCAAACAATACAAAACAAAAGAGAGAATGTAGAATTTATATAAACACAAAGTATGCATTGAAGATCTATTTCTACCAATAAATATTAAAACTAAAGCTGTATGTGAGCTATTCTTTTCTGTTGGTCCCCTGTGGTTTATTTACTCAAAAAAAATTTTTTTTTTGCACCTACAAGGTGCAGGCAGTGTTACAGGTGTTGAGGATTTAGCTGAGGACAAAATTCCTATCTTCATAGGCAAGAGGATATTTGCTCTTAGAAACTGAAAATCAGTTGATAAAATGAATTACTGAATTACGTGACTTCTGTGTTTGTTTATGAATATCTGACACAGTTTTCCTGTGGTGATAACTGCTTGGGCAAAATCACAAGAACAAATACCTCAAGACCAGATTCTGTGAGATTTACATGTATCTCAAGAGTTAGTTTTACTTTCTGATTAGTAACTGTATTCAATTCATCATGTAAGATGCATACACAGGAATTTTTAGGGAGTGCATTTAACACCTGGAGTGAAAAATTTTAGTAAGAGTCATGACTTTGTCTGGAGTAAGTGGTTTATATAGTTCATTTATGGGGCATGTGACTGGGCTGTTTGAAGGCTTTAAATACCAGACTAAGGAATTTTACTTTACCTCACAGACTTTAGATGTCTCTTGATGAATTTTAGTGGTAAGCATCTTTCATGTTTCAGGAAAATTGGTGTGGTGTAGTGTTCAGAACACAATGGAATGGGGGAGGGGGAGCAAAAAAAATAATAAAGGAATTGTGGTCATTTTTATTATCAGTTATCATCATCCTCAGTTGTTCTCTAACCTAGGGTGATGGTAATGAAACTGGAAAGAAAGAGAAGGGAGTAAAAATGTTGGGAAAAAGGACATTATTTGGTTTCTTGTTCATTATGAAAAAGTGGGAGAGTGATATATTCACAGATGGAAAATCACCTGAATAGAAGAGGGAGAGGTGTTACAAGCTATGCCAGTTTAGACATTTATCTCGAATATAGCCTTATTTGTGTATCTCACTCATTTCAGTGTTACCATTTGTTCCCAGTATGACAAGAGACGAAATCCAGTATTTATTGCTCATATGGAATATTCTTCAGGAAGTTCTACCTACCCTGGGAAATGAAAAAAAAAAAAAAAGGAGGGATAAAGAAGAAAAAGTAAAAGCACATTGATTCTTTGTTTGACTTACTCCTTTGCAAGACATGGTAGGACCAGCATGCAAAGGCATCCCAAATAAGCATTTGAAATAGAACCAAATCCTACACTATACGGAAAATTCCCTGAAAGCAGCAGGAAAGCTTAATGTATTTTGTAAATTGGTATCCTAGTTGGGAACAAAAAAGTGTATTCTTTAATATTTTCATTCGTTTCCCAGTAAACGAGGCTGATGACAAATACAAAGTCTTTTTATTTATAGCCTCTATTTAGCAATGATTGTACCCCTTATGGTTCCAATATAGAAAGGAACAAATAGTTTGAAACTCTTCATTTGAATATTATGTTCCATGTCATGTCCTTAGAGCTTGTTTTTTTATAGTATGGCTGTCTTGCAAACTTCTATTTCAAAACTGTCAGCTTCCCAGCTGCTTTCCCTCTTGCATCCCAGATTTGTATCATTTCAACTAGCATTGACCCGTACTTGACTATCTTCTATTCATTCTGTGGTTATTTTTCTTTCAGTATTTAAAATGAATTTATCATTTAAGCCTCCCAAGATCTCCTTGAAGTATTACTGACACTTAACATAGTGGCAGAGTTTAGAGTCAATCACAGGACCATTTGCCTCCAAAGCTTCTGCTCTTCCCACTCAATTCCATTTTGGAAAAGCAGAAATGTTTTGAGAAGTTTTCAGTCTAATTTACTCCTTCCTAAAGATATTTTTCTAATTTTGTGACTTTGTGATAGCATGTCTTTGTGATTACTCTAATTTCCATGTGCAAATATATCCTTTCTGTCTCATAAATGATGAGAGGACTGCTCCTGAAAGTTATAAAGCAGAATCTGTGTTGTAAGGATGGATCCAGAAAAGAGGTGAATGAGGCATCTGTGTTAAGGAGCATAGGTAATAAAGCTGAGTTTGAGGCTTTTTCATGAATATTACTCATAGACAAGAACTTCTAATGAATTTCCAATCTTCTTGCACCTCTCCATTTGAATAATGTTTGGCCAGAGGAGCAAGAAATTGTGTAGAAATAGTGCTCCACATGAAGGGGGTAATTATTCCCTTTGCAGTGGCAGTAGGCTAATTTGGGGTCTCTTCCTCAATCCTGTGTCAAATTGGAAGTCAGAGAGCTGATCTATCTGTTAATACAGAAGATGGTTTCCCAGCAAGCCAGAGCCATCCATCATTGAGAAGGCCAAATGTTTGATGTTCAGAGGACATGACAGCAAGTGTCAGTGGTGACTGTTTCCTCACTCTCTACAGGCAGGTTGTGAGTTCTTTTCAGTTACTATGGAGGTATTAGAACCTGAACATATCTGCCCTTACGATAATTAGGGATCAATTACAATAATTACTCTCAGCGAGTTTTTTATTTTGAGCATTAAATCTCTGAAGACTCTGAGTTGGCCCATATACTTTTCTTTTTCTTTCCTCCTTTTTTTTCTTTTAAAATAACATAATCCTATATCTTCTGCAAAGTAAAAAACACTTTCAGGTGTATTTTTTCTCTATTGTATTAATGTCTCATTTGAAGACCGAGAAAGCTCTTGGTTGCCCAGTATATATGTACCCTTCCTTCTCACACATTTAACCGAAAAAAATGCCCCTACTTAACCGTAATCAAACTGTCTTCTATGCAATTGCAAAACATTTTCACATTCTCCCCAGTGGGAAATAATCCAAATTCATATATAGTTTCTGTATTGTGAAGTGGCACAATTTAGCCACTCTTACGTGTTCAGCTTCCCTGCATGGTGTCCATTCTTCCATTAGCTTGGATTTGATCAGGTTTAATTGTGATCCCTTACCATCCAGCTTATGGGATAAATGATAAATGTAGCTTCTATCTACCTGATAGAGTGAAGTGGAATAAAGATCACACTAAAAAGCTGGGAAGACAGTGTCCTTGATTATATTGATTACTGGTAGAGAATGTACACACATCTTGCTGAACAAGCTTAGTAAGATGAGTGATAGAAATACTGAGTCTTGTAAGCATCTCTTTGTTGACTCCCTTATCAGAATGTAGAGTAAGTTGTTTGGTCAGCCAATTTGGCTGGCCCTGATGCTGAATTAGGGCCACTTTGAGAAAGACATCCAGAGAGAATTTCCCTATTGGTGCTGGGGGTGAGTGTGGGTGGTGGCTCAGAGGTTTGAGGAGACACTAGTGACCAGCTTTGATCTTAGCACTTTGATGTGAGTACTTGGTTCAGGGACTGCTGTAATGTTGAACAGTCCTAAGTCTTTGTATAACAGGTTAGGGGCTTTTTAGACAACTTCCTTAGAACTTTAATCAGCTCCTTAACAATTTCATTTGGGGTCTTGTATCACATGCCAGAAATCTTGTATCTTTGATTTGCTAGAGGGAATAGCCGTGGCCCTTACAGCACTTTTAGGGAATCTTACTGCTCTAATTCTTAGCAAAATAGATGTTGCTTCTGGTGTATTTGGGAGCTTTTCGTTTTCTTTTTTTTTTTAATTTTATTTTATTATGTTATGTTAATCTCCATACATTACATCATTAGTTTTTGATGTAGTGTTCCATGATTCATTGTTTGCATATAACACCCAGTGCTCCATTCAATATGTACCCTCTTTAATACCCATCACCAGGCTAACCCATCTTCCCCACACCCTTCCCCTCTAGAACCCTCAGTTTGTTTTTCAGAGTCCATAGTCTCTCATGGTTCGTCTCCCCCTCCAATTTCCCCCCCTTCATTTTTCCCTTCCTACTATTTTTTTTTCAACATACAATGTATTATTTGTTTCAGAGGTACAGGTCTGTGATTCATCAGTCCTACACAATTCACAGTGCTCACCATAGCACATACCCTCCCCAATGTCTATCACCCAGCCACCCCATCCCTCCCACCGCCCATTCCCCACCAACCCAGCAACCCTCAGTTTGTTTCCTAATTTTCCCTTGAGTGTTACCTTGTCCCTTTGCTGCATTTCAGACAGTGTGCTTTACAATAGGAAGGAGACATGTTCATTTTTGTCTGTAGGATGAGGCAGAGTGACCATTCCACTCTTACCAGCTGGGGTCAGGTCACATGGCCAGTCCACTGCAAGCATGTAGCTTGGGAGGGGTTTAATTCTTTTTTGAGTCCCAGCATTGAAGTACCCAATGTTCCTGATAACTCTGTGTTGGAAGATCCCAAGACCATCCCCAGGTTAGTGGTTGGCTAGGACTCAAGGGATTCCACATATATAGTTGTGCTCACAGCTAAGATTTATGATAAGGGAAGGAGACAAATAAAAGGGAAAAGGCACATGGGATGAAGTCTGGAGGAAACCAGGCAAGCTGCCAAGAGTCCTATCCCAGTGGAATCACTCAAGACACACTTACATTCCTCCAGCACCAAATGGGACATGGGAGAAGTGTTGTCTGTGAGGGAAGCTCATTACAGACTCAGTGCCCAAGGTTTTTTGGGGGGGTTGGTCACATAGGCACTTCAGCCTGGCATGTTCCAAAATTCCAGACTCCCAGAAGGAAATGTTAAGCATAAAACATATTATTTACACAGTTTTGGCACATTGAGACACTTTTATCGGTAAGGGAATGGTAGAAACACTCCCCAAATCAAGTGCCTAGATGCCAGCCAAGAGTCAATCTTGCCTGCAGGCCTTTCTGAGGATAGCCTAAGGCTATCTTTTCTGCACACACCCACATCTCCATCCATAGCTCAGAACATTCTCCTGGATTCTAGGATCACATTTGTGTGTTTTAATTTCTTTTAAAATCAGAAAAAAATATCCAAACTGTATTATATTTATCTTTAATAATAGTAATAGAAGGGTGCCTGGGTGGCTCAGTTGGTTAAGCGACTGCCTTCGGCTCAGGTCATGATCCTGGAGTCCCTGGATCGAGTCCTGCATCGGGCTCCCTGCTCGGCAGGGAGCCTGCTTCTCCCTCTGACCCTCCCCCCTCTCATGTGCTCTCTCTCTCTCATTCTCTCTGTCTCAAATAAATAAATAAAATCTTTAAAAAAAAAATAGTAATAGAATATAATTTTAATATTTTTTTATGGAGGAAGGGGCCCACCAAGGCAAAAGTGCTAAGAGCCCATGAAGGTAATGATGTGGCCCTGCTCATCTCCCCATTATGCACTTCAGCTACACTATGTCTTCTGCGAAGAACTGTGAATTCCCTGAAGTTATCCTCAGCACCTGACATGATGCCTGGTACATACAGTAGGTCACTCAGTATATTTAATAAGTAAATGAATAAAAGTTCCATATATAGGTAGGCTCTGGCTTACAAATAGCTCTTACATTAAAAGCTGTTTGTAAGATTTTTTTTTTTTTTTTTTTGAAACTCAGAACACATTTACCGTAGATACAATATCATATGTTTGTGGTTTGAGGCAAGAGGGGAAAGGCTCCCAGGCAAGCCCACAAAAATCTACATTACCCAGAGTGTTTCTGAAATATGATTTAAGTGTAGCCAAAGGCAGAAAAAAACAATATTCCTGCAAGTTAACAAAGAGAACAAGAATGAAATTGAAGAAATATTTTAAAAATTTATCTTGAATGGTGGTGCTTGAGACTCCATAAAGGATGCCTTTCTCTTTTTTGTCTTTTACTTTTTCTTTTTTTTTTAATGAAAGCTCTACATCCCAAGTAGGGCTTGAACTCATGACCCCAAGATCAAGAGTCACAAGCTGTACAGACTGTGCCAGCTGAGTGTCCCAAGGATGACTTTCTCTAATTTCAGGTTGCCCTTTCCTCATTGGCCTGTTGCAGACACTCTGTTTACTTACCACAGTGGCTAAACCAGGCCCCAATTTCTGCCTCGGGCCACCCTGCTCTGTAAATGGTGGCTTTAGTTTTGTGTGCTCTGCTTTTCTTGTCTCTCACTGCTTCCATCTTCTCTCTCTTCTGACTCCCATCCCCCAAAACCAGAAGGGGGCAAAGGGCCCTCCAGTCAAAGAGCAGGCAGACAGGCTGGGCATTTGGACTGTGGGGAGAACCACACAGCCAAGTGGAAGAGGGGCTTGGTGGTTGCCAGTGCCTTAATAGAACAGGTTGGCCCTTTTACAGCTTAATTCTGAATGTGTCTCGCTATTTCCTGTATTCAGATTTTTTTTTCCTTGCAGAGAAAAAGGTTTTAGGTTTAATCTTAAAGAGTGTTTATTCTGTGTGACTGTTTGATAGTAGAGTTGTTTGTATCTTGGGAACTGATGATAGCAAACACCTTCTTATTCAATATAACATTATCATGAAGCTCTTTAAACAGTTTGTTCAGGTAAGAACAGAGGTTTAACCTTCTCAACTCAGTATACAGAGAGGGATAATTACCACATCCTCCTAAGGGAAGTGTACTATATCCCTATGAAAAGGCATTTTCTGAAATGGCCAGTCCTCGTGAGAAACAAAGAATAACCTTAACCTCTTAATAGGGGATGAGGATTACTACTTCAGTGATTTTATAATATTGGATCCCCAACATGCAGAATCTCTGTGTGTGTGTGTGTATGTGTGTGTGTGTGTGAGAGAGAGAGAGAGAGAGATCTGGACAGATGAAATAATTTATCCAAGGTCACACAGGTTGTTAGAAGCAAGACATAATAGCCTTGTAACTTTTTAAAAATGTCTTACTTTAGGGGCGCCTGGGTGGCTCAGTCGTTGGGCGTCTGCCTTCGGCTTGGGTCGTGATCCCGGGGTCCTGGGATCGAGCCCTTCATCGGGCTCCCTGCTCCACGGGAAGCCTGCTTCTCCCTCTCCCACTCCCCCTGCTTGTGTTCCCTCTCTCGCTGTGTCTCTCTCTGTCAAATAAATAAATAAAATCTCAAAAAAAAAAACTCTTACTTTGTTAATCATGAAGAATTATTCAAAGCTCTAACCCCATATATTCACTGCCAAAATATGTCTAACTATGAGTCTTATAAGGCTAATGACTCAATATAGGGAATGACCTCTTCTAACCTAGTCAGGACAAATGCTGAGCCATGGGCTATCCGACTCTTTGGGACTTTGGGGAAGTTTGAGCTGAGTCATGCTGCTCCAGGGATTCAGTAGAGTTCCAAAGCTGGTTTTTGAGGGCTCAAGCCTCAGATCTGCAGCCGTCTGTTACTAATGAGTATTGGTTTTGATTAATTTTATTAATTTTAATAGCATCTGTTTGAGCAGTGCAGATTTCAGATCACAGATGGTGACAGGTGCAATGAAGATGGCATTTCAGGCATTTCTCATAATCATTCAGATAATACCTTAAGGTCATAATCCTTACTTTCATAATGCAGTGAATTTTTTTTTTTTTAAATAAAGCTGAGAACATTCAGCCTGTTCTATTTATGCCCCAAATACAGACTCATAGAATTTCAGGCCTAGGAGAAGATGGACCATCTTCTAAGCACATCCTCTTTGGGCCCTGGGAGACTGTACTTAAAATTTCTCAGTCACTAGTTGCCACTCTTGCTTTTAAAGACAAAGGTATTATTTCCCTTTCACTACACACTCAATATTGTATCAGTTTGGGTCTCTGAGTAGTGAACACCAACACAGGATTATATGCAAGGGATTTACTGGGGAAACACCTGTTCAGGAGAAAGGGGAGGGAGCAGGAGTAGGTGAGGAGAACTTCCAGGCTGGGATATAGGTATGCTACCTAACAAAGGAGGGGGTAGAAGGAGGCTTAGGTAGGAGAAGCTTCAGACTGCAGTGGAGTTCTGAGACTCTCAGGTGGGAAGTCCAGGCTGATAGGGGAGGAATGAGCCAGCTCTTGTACCTCTTCGGGCTCAGTCATTGGCTAGGGGCAGCCTGGGGGAAGCATGGCGTGGGCCTGAGTGCCAGGGCAGACCCAAAAGTGTGACACCTGGAGGCTGTCAGTCACTTATGCTCCCCACACCAGCTTCTATTGAGTGGTGCATCTTCATGACTGCCACAAATACTTAATACTCTTCACTTCTAGAAACAGTCATGATTTAATCCTGGTTTACTCTGACTCCTTCTTTGCTCTCCAAAACCACTCATACCGGTTTTCCATTCCTTGATCCCAATTGCCATCAGATAAGTTAACATTGCCCTGGATCATATCTTAGCTTTCTTTTCTCCAGATTAAATAATCTTATTCCTTTCACTGCTATCCTTTGAATCCTCATAAGGTTCGCCAAGCGCCTTTGCCAAAGCCCAGAACTGCCACCCATGTTCTAGTGTTCTGTGTGAGCAGGGTGCTCTTTGGGAGTTGATTTACAGTACTGGGATTAGGAACACAGATTTTGGTGACAGATATCAGCTCAAGGCTCAGATTTGCCACATAAGGGCTAGGAAAACTTGTGGAAATACTTTAACTTTCTGGTCATCATTTTCCTCATTCGTGAGATTGAATAACAATCACACCTACTCAGTGGGATTAAATGCATGTATACACTAAGAGTCCCTGGCACATAAGTGCTTCATAAACATTAGGATAAAATATTAGCATTGTGTCTTGAGCTTTACTAATAAAAGGACTTGGGTTGCTGACTCATATCCAATTTGTGATCCATTTGGCTAAGCCTTGATGTACTTTTGTTCATTATTTATTCTCAGTATCTGCCAGTGTGATATTGAGGTCTCTATTTTTCCTTTCCAAATGTACCATACTATTTTTATTCTTGCTCGCTGACCCTCTCTCTCCTCCAGCTTTTCTGCAAAGTCTGTGCATCTGGGAATCAGTTAAAGGTTTTCTTTCTTTCTTTTTTTTTTTAAGATTTTATTTATTTTTTTGACAGAGAGAGATAGCGAGAGCAGGAACACAAGCAGGGGGAGTGGGAGAAGGAGAAGCAGGCTTCCCGCGGAGCAGGGAGCCCAATGTGGGGTTCGATCCCAGGACCCTGGGATCATGACCTGAGCCGAAGGCAGTCGCTTAACGACTGAGCTACACAGGCACCCCAGTTAAAGGTTTTCATTTCTGTTTTTGTTTTTGTTTTAGTGATGCTGTGAAGTAAGAAGCTGCCTTGTATCATTGTTAAAATATTCCATCTCTGAGTTTTAACAACTAATGCTTCTTCTGGATTCATAGCAGTTCCTGGGTTTTCAGGAAGCTGGCATAGCCACAGAACCCTTTGATCCTTGTTTCATGAATAGCAGCATATTGAAAGGTCATTCTCTAAATCCAAACATGATCCTTATTTGATCCTCTCCCATTGTCAATAATCAAGGGGAGGATGCCAGCCCCACGCTCTAGTGCTACTAATAATAAGTAGCACCTCATCTTAATTTTCTATGACATTTCATTTTCCCAAAGAGATTTCATGCTTATTATCTCATTTTATATATGAACCAACCGGAGAATAGGTTGGGTAAGAATAACTTATGCTTATTTGGGAAGAAACTGAAGTATAGAGAAGTGAATAATTTGCCCAAGTCAACCAAAAGGCCAGTGGCAGTGCCAAAAACAGACCTTGGTTCTCCAAACTTAAAATGGAGACCCTTCAGTTTGGGCCAGACTGCTACGCGTGGCAGGATAGAGCTACACCCTCAGAATAAGGGCAGAAGGACACTCTTTCTTCCACCATGTGGGGGTCTAGTACCACACACCTCCATAGGCAGCTTGTCTTTGTCCTCCCAGTAGGGAATAAGTAGTCAGTCCCCAAAGCTTCTAGACAGGTCCCAGAGTTGGGTCACTGGTTATCAGTCAACTGGCTTTCAAGGTATGAAACCAAACTTCTGGGTAGCAACATAAAATCTCAGACACTTAATGGGCCTCATATGAATTATGAATTACTATTTTAGGAATCTGAGCCCAAGCCTGCCTCTTAGTTACACTACTTTTAGGCACAATCATTAATAACTCTATACTCTTAGGGACCAGTGGCCCATATGTGTTTGAATATGTTTGATCCATGTTTGGTTGCCTCAGGTGTAATTTACAAGCAATTCTTTGCAGAAACCAGTCATTTTTCTAGATAGTGTCTTAATATAGGCTTAAATCAAAGAAGGGGTTGAATCAAAGCAGGAACCTGAAATTTGAGCCCTGCCATCTGTAATAGAATATTCTCGCTTCTCTCTTTATTCATTTTCTGCCTCCATTATTTTTGCTTGCTCAGCATCCCTTTCTCCATTCTTCTAGGGGAATTACTCTCCCTCCATTCTATGTGTTACTGGTAGGGCTGCCAATCATAAGATCTCACTCACTTTCTTCAGAAGGGTGCAAATGTCTTCAACTTAGCTCAGCCACTTTCTCTTTCCAGGTCATGTGGTAAATGCATGGCTGACTTTACAAAAAGTCATCAAACTGTTTTCCAAAATGGTCATACCATCTACATTTCTACCGGAAATGTATAAGCCAGAGCCAGCTGCATAATTTGCTGGATCCAGTGCAAATCAAAATATGTGGTTCACTGTTCAAGAAGCAGGAAATATAAAGCTCTTTTCTTCTGCAATCTCTCTCTTGACTTGTCATGGTGGTTTTTATTTTTTGCTCATGTTATTAATTATTAGCATAAAGTTTACTGCTATTTCATCTTTATATTATGCAATGTCAAGGGATTTAATATATATATGGAAAATTTTCTTTGTATTAAGATGTTTGGACATCTCGGGGCGCCTGGGTGGCTCAGTTGGTTAAGCGACTGCCTTCGGCTCAGGTCATGATCCTGGAGTCCCTGGATCGAGTCCCGCATCGGGCTCCCTGCTCGGCAGGGAGCCTGCTTCTCCCTCTGACCCTCCCCCCTCTCATGTGCTCTCTCTCTCTCAAATAAATAAATAAAAAATATTTAAAAAAAAAAAAAAAAAAAAAAAAAAGATGTTTGGACATCTCAAAAGCCTTTCTGGCTGGGGAAAGACTGCTCCCTCCTAGGCTAGCCAATTTATACTCTTCTGGGACCCATTAACCATAGACTATCCTCTGGGCTAGGCACCTGCCATCTGACATGGGACCCATAGGACCCTAAACTTCCACAAAAACAAAACACAAAACCCTGTTAAGTCTTGATCTTATTATTCCTGGTCTGGGTGCTTTCACTCATTTACACTCTAGTAAACATTTGTTTCAACCAAATGTGCCAAATGCTGAGACCCACATCAACTCCAGTAAGTACCCACTTGAGAAGAATGCCCCAGTCCCACATCCCTGACCCAGGAGCTCACTGCTGGAGATGACATCACCTCAGATGACATCGTCTCTACCCAAGACTTGCCACTGGAGACGACTTCAGCCACTGTGTGTGAGAGATACTTCGCCCTGGATACTAAGATCGCCACTCAAACAATGCCCCTGGACTACCTCTCCTTAGACACAAATTGGACACAAGGCATGTTTGCTTTTCTTCCTTTGATAGTAGGAATTCTATTATGTTTCTGAGCTCACTGTCTGCTTAGCCCATGATCCTGATATATTCCTTGCTCTCTTCTCAAATGTGCATCCCTACGGGCGCCTGGGTGGCTCAGTTGGTTAAGCGACTGCCTTCGGCTCAGGTCATGATCCTGGAGTCCCGGGATCAAGTCCCACATCAGGCTCCCTGCTCAGCAGAGAGTCTGCTTCTCCCTCTGACCCTCCTCCCTCTCATGCTCTCTGTCTCTCATTCTCTCTCTTGCAAATAAATAAAATCTTAAAAAAAAAAAAATGTGCATCCCTACGTTCCCATGCCTAATGAGGAATCTGGTAGAAGTTATTGCTATCTGTGCCATCCTAAAAATTAATGGAGATTATTGTTTTCCCCAGGAGGCACTTGCCTCCTATTAGTCAACACTTTGACCCTCCCACTGCCTTCTCCTACTATCCACCTCCAGCTTCCCACCACGATCTCCTACCTTGCATCTCAGACCCTGACCACCAAACCACTGTTTTCCCTTGGTTAGAACCACAAGTCTTAATATATACTAACTTATCATTTCGTACCCTTTGACAACATTAACTGCCAGACCTGCCACCTTGACCTGAACATATTTCTAACAAACTTTATAACTCCTCCAAGATATTATTTAAAACCTTCAAAATTTCGGATCTATTTTTCTTGGCTAATGTGTTGATGGGAAATGTAGTTATGGACCAGCCTGTGGAGACTCCTTGTACTTCTACTTCTGTTCCTCCTCTCTACTCTCATAATAAAATGTTTTCTATGCTGTTTAGGGCAACTTATGCCCCTAGTCTAAAAATCTCCATTACTATCACCCCAGACTTTCCTTAATATGATGTTAAAACATCAGAAGACCAATTGCATTGTGTGTGTGTATGTGTGTGTGTGTATTTTCCCCCTGTACATTATCACATTTTGACATCTTAAAAATACTTTCTGACTAGGGAGAGCATGGCCTCCTGGGCTAGCCAATTCTTCATGGTAGCAAGGAATTCAGCCTAAGCATGCCGTTGATACACAAGCTGCCCAATCCAGAGCCATAGCTCCTCTTTCTGGCCCATGCACCCCCAGTAGGCTCTATTTCTCTGACTTTATCATCCCAGGTATTCGGGTAACTAGGGACCACCCCTGTAGTCTAAAGCCCATAGAAATTTTTCAGATTAGTCTATCCTATGTTGTTTTCTTGCCCTGTTTTGACTTCTCCAAGGAAACACCAATAAAGACCATGGTCTAAGTGCACGGTTCCTGGCCCCACCCCTGCCAGCACATATAACCGCTCCTACTCCTGTTTTCTGCCTCTTGACCGCTCTGGTGTCTTTCCCATATGGCCTTGTGTGCCTCCTGTCTCTAGGACCTATAAGTATAATTACCATTGTTTTGTCTTGAGCCTCTCCTCTGGCTCTTCTTGTGTCTGCACCTGACTGATGGTCTCATAAAAGAATCCAAAACAGCCAGTTTTAGGTGCAGATACAAGAGCTTTTAGCTTGTATGTGGAATCACTGAAATTACACAGTTCATAGCTCATATATTTATTTAGCTCTTAGGAAAACAATAGAAATACTGCACAAAACTAACTCAACTGTGTCTATTTCTCTTCTCGACACATGTACTTTGTAGCAATGCTACCTTAGGCTTACTGATGACTAAGGAAGAGCTGAAAGGAACAGGAACTCTAGGTTTGCCTGATCTTTTTTGTTCCTTTTATGTCTTAGGTCTTTATTGTCAGTGTAAGTAGTTGGCTAACACAGGGGTAACACAAGTGAAAAAGGAAATGATGGCATTCTTTGGTGTTTCTTGGAATGCTATTGCCACTTTCTTCATTCAAAGCAAGTTCTGGTTCAAACGGCAAGTGTGGCCTCTTAAGTAGGATTGCCAGTGTTAGTAAATAAAACTCTGACATGAACAATTAAATCTAGGTCTCAGACAAACTGCAAATCATTTCTATAGTACAAGTACATCCCAAATCCTGCATGGGACATACTGGATTTTACCTGGCAACTCTGTATCTTAGGGCTATCAGTGCCCCCTGCTTCCTCAGTCATACATGTAACATAATTACTTTTTAAAAACTGGTAAAATCCATGGAACCATTAAGCATTTTCAAGTGTCCATTCAGTGGCATTAAGTACACTTAAATTGTTGTGCAACTATCACCCACGGAACCCTTTTCATCTTGCAAAATGGAAACTCTGTACCATTAAACACAAACTCTTCATTTCCCTCTTGCCGCACCCCCCCAGCCCCTTGGCACCCGCCATTCTACTTTCTGTCTCTATGAACTTAGCTGCATTAAGTACTTCAAATGAGTGGGATCATATAGTATTTTTTTTACAGCATTTTAAAGCCCTTTCGCAACTGGCTGTTTCACTTAGCATAGTGTCTTCAAGGTTCATCCATGTTGTACCATGTATCAGAATTTCCTTCCTTTTTAAGGCTGAATAATATTCCATTGTACATACATGCCACATTTTGTTTATCCAGTCATCCATTGATTGATATTTGTGTTTTTTCTACATTTTAGGTATTGCAAATAATGCTGCTATGAACATGGGTGTACAAAGTCTCTGCTTTCATTTCTTTTGGGGTATATACCCAGAATGGGATTGTTAGATCATATGATAATCCTATTTTTAATTTTCTGAAGAACAACATGATTAGTTTTTATCTGCTTTGTATCTTGCTGAACACCCATGCATTGTGTTCAGCAGAATTCTGTGCTCATGGGACACTGCAAACACCATATCTATATAAGGTGACAAGGAACAAACAGGCATATTATGAGCATCTCCTCTGCTCACATGCATTTTCCATTGTTTCATTGGACTTCACTTAGAAAACACTAGTTCAAAGGTAAAATTGTTATCAAGAATGTCAGGACAGTGACAGCAGAGCATTAATTCAAGTGTGGAGCCCTTCTGAGCATGGTGCCCAGGAAACCAGTCTTGTATGAGAGTTCCAGTTGCTCCATAATCTCCCTCACATCACTATTGTCAGGCTCTTTGATTTTAGCCATTGTACAGTTGTGAGATGGTATCTCATTGTAGTTTTAATTTGAATTTCCATGATGATTAATGATGTTGACAATCTTTTTCTGTACTTTTTGGCTCTTTATACATCTTTTAGTTCTGTCTTTATATAATTATATATGTTTGCCCATTCCCCCCCCAATTGGTTTATCTTGTTATTATTGAGTGGTAAGAGTTCTTTATGTATTATGAGTATCAGTCATTTGTGATCCATATCTATGTATGTGATACTAGATACATAGATACTACATGTGTATCTATGTAGTTATCTATACTATATATGTATTGACATACATACATACTATATATAGATATATACACATTATAGATGTTTTTCCTCCTAGTGTCTGACTTGCCTTTTTATTTTCTTAATGGCATCTTTGAAGGAGAATGTTTTTAATTTTGATGAAGTCCAATTTATCAATGTTTGTCTTTTATCATTTATGCTTTTTTTTTTTTTAAGATTTTATTTATTTATTTGACAGAGAGAGACACAGCGAGAGAGGGAACATAAGCAGGGGGAGTGGGGGAGGGAGAAGCAGGCTTCCCGCCGAGCAGGGAGCCCGATGTGGGACTCGATCCCAGGATCCTGGGATCATGACCTGAGCCGAGGGCAGACCCTTAATGACTGAGCCACCCAGGCGCCCCTATCATTTATGCTTTTTATGTCTTACCTAAGAATCTTTGCCTAATCCAAAATCACAGAGATTTCTTTCCTCCTCCTTCTCCTCTTGTAATTTGTCTTCCTCCCCCAACCCCCTTCTCTTTCTTTTGTCTTCTTTAGCTGTTATATTTAAATATGATACATTTTGAGCTTATTTTTTAGTGTGGTGGAAGGTAAGAATCCAGGTTAATCTTTTGGTTTGTTTTTGAATATGGATACTCTCTTGTTTCAACACCATATGCTGAAAAGACTATCCTTCCCATTGAACTCTTTGGTGAAAATTAGTTGAATGTGTATGTGTGAGTCTACTGCAAGGTTTTCTATTCTATTGTGTTGTTCTGTATATCTATTCTTCTGCCATTATACACTCTTTGGCTATTTTAGATCCTTTGTGCTGTCATATAAATTTTATAATCAGCTTGTTAATTTCTATGTAAAAGAATGTTGTGGGATGGAGGGGCACCTGGCTGGCTCAGTCAGAAGAGTATCTGACTCTTGATCTCGGGGTCATGAATTCAAGCTCCAAGTTGGGCATAAAGATTCCTTAAATAAAAAACTTTTAAGTCCCTCTTCCCCAAGGATGTTGGCATTTTGATTGGGAATGCATTGAATCTATAGATTAATTTGGGGAGAAATAACATCTTAAAAAATATTGTATCTTTCAATCTATCAAATTTGTATATATCTCCATTTATTTAATTTTTTTTTAAATATTGGCAATGATTTGTATTTTTTGAGTGTATTTTGTATATTTTGTTAAATTTATGCCTAAGTATTTCAGGTTATTTGAAGTAATTGTAAATGTTATTTTTGTACAATTTTAATTTCTAGTTCCTCATTACTAGCATATAGAAATGCAATTGGTTTTGTGTATTTTGAGCTTATATTCTCTGATTTTGCTAACCTCACTTATTCTAGTAGCTTTTTAAAGATTCTTTATTCTGTGTACCAATCATTTCATATGCAAATAAAGTTTTTTTTCCCTTTTCGATATGTATGCCTTTTTTTTTCCTTGCCTTGTAACACTGTCTGGGATCCCCATTACTTTTAGTTATCTGAAAATATTTTATTTCTCCCCTGTTTCTGAAAGATCCTTTCTCTGGACATAACATTCTGGATTGATAAAGTTTCCCTTTCAGCACTTTGGAGATTTTGTATCTTTGACTTCTGGCCCTACCTATATTGTTTCTCATCAGAAACAATGTATGTTTGTACTATCTTCTTTCTCTTGCTGCTTTCAAGACATTTTCTTTATCTTTGGTTCTCAGCAGTGTGACTACAATGTACCTAGGTAGTTTTATTTGAATTTATTTTATTTGGCGTTCAGTGAACTTTTTGAGTCTGTGAGCTTTAATCAAATTTTGGAAAATTTTGTTCACTATATCTTTAAATATTTTTTTATGTCTCATTCTAATTCTCTTCTTCTGGGTCTCCTATTATATATATGTTAATCTGTTTGGTATTTTCCCCCACAGGATCCTGGGTTTATCTCATCAGGATTTGACTGAAAAGAATAACTCATACAACATGACCGAGGGAAATTAAGTTCAAATAAATAAGGTCATCTTTAGAGAAATTACAAAAGATGGTCCTGTATATGAGTTTGTGTGTGTGTGTGTGTATATAACAGGGGAGATGATGGGGGTTTGCATATCACCTCACAATGGTACAGTGGTTTGGACTATTAGCTCTAGAGATAGACACACTGGTTTCAAATTCTGGTTTTGCAACTGAATAATTGTGTGACCTTGAGCAAGTTACTTAGCCTCTTGAAGCCTCAGTTTCTTCATCTATAAAATGGGGATAGTATTAATATAGGCATACCTCAGAGGGAGATATTGTGGGTTCAGTTCCAGACCACTGCAATAAAGCTAATATTGCTATAAGTATAATATTGTAATGAGTCAAATGAATTCTTTGGTTTCACAGTGCACATAAAAATTATGTTTACACTATGCTGCAGTCTATTAAGTGTGTAATAGCATTATGTCTAAAAAAACAATGTACATATCTTAATTAAAAATACTTTATTGCTAAAAAATGCTAACCATCATCTTTCAGTGAGTCATGATCACTGGTCACAGATTACCATAACAAATATAATAATGAAGAAGTCTGAAATATTGCAAGAATTACCAAAATGTGACAGAGACACAAAATGAGCAAATGCTGTTGAAAAAATGATGCTGCCATACTTACTTGATGCGGGTTTGCCACAAACCTTCAATTTATAAAAATTGCAATATCTACAAAGTGTAATAAAATGAGATATGCATGTACCTACTTTATGGAGTTATAAGAAGGAAAAGCGGCATTTTGTTGTTTCAATTAGCATTTTTTTTAAAGCAGTGAGACTAAGCATCTTTTAATGTATTTATAGGTCATATTTTTCCCTGTGAATTGCTTGCTTGTATTGTTGTGCATTTACATATTTCATTGAGTTAATATTCATTGGGTTATGAGTTTTTTCTTATTACTTTAGATATATTATGAAGTTAAAATATTAGGATGTATTATTGCAATTATTATCTTACTCATATTACTATTTTGTTGATTATGTGTTACAAATTCTTATTCCTAGTTGAATTTTTAAAAACTTTATTAATTTTTTTCTAAAGAAATGTACAATTATTATAAAATAAAACCTGACAATATTTCTCTTTATAGCTGTTGGACTGAGGGCCTCCATTCCCAGCCAGCAATTGGCCAGAGGCCACCCTCGGTGCCTTGCCACATGGGCCTCTCCAACATGGCGGCTTAGTTCATCAAAGCTTGCAAGCTAAGACGGTAATAGAGAGTCCGCTAATAAGAAAGAAGTTACAATATTATGTAATCTCATCAGGGAAGTAACATCCCATCATCTTTGTTATCTTCTATTGATTAGAAGCAGGCCACTGGGTCCAGCCCACTCTCAAGAGGAGGGGATTACAAAAGGGCATGATTACCAGGAGGCAGGGGTACTTTTTCTTTTGCCAACATATCCAACCCATCCCCACAAATCCTATTAGCTCTGCCTTCCTTATATTCAGAAACAACCACTTCTCACCGCTTTTACATTTCACTGCTACCACCCTGGTCTGAGCTATTGTTCTCTTTCAGCTGGAGTATTGCAATAGCCTTCTAACAGGTCTCCCTGACCCTGACCTTGCCTTCATTAACTCTATTTTCAAAACAAAAATTAGAGAGATTCCATTAAAATTAGATCATGCTACTTCCTATCTGACTTGAAAAAGCCAAAGTTCTTATAATGGCCATCAACCTTTAATCCCTGGCTACCTCTCTGGCCTCATTTCCTATTATTCTCCCCTGCACTCACTGCACATCAGCCACTCCTTGCTATTTCTGAAACAAGTATGCTCCCATTTTAGGGCTTTGTATTAAATGCTACCTCTGCCTGAATGTCCCCCCTCCATAACTGCATGGCAACCTTCCCACCTTATTTAAGTCTTTACCCAAATGTCATCTTTATAGTGTTGCCTTCCCTAAACATCCTATTTGAAATTGCAAACTCCTATTCCTTATTCCCATTGCTTGCTTTGTTTTTTTGATAACACATATTCCTACTAATATGCTTACTGTCTGTCACTCCACACTAGAATGTAGCCTCCATGAGAACCAAGTTTTTTTTTTTTTAAGATTTATTTATTTTAGAGAGAGAAAGCACGTGCATGCACACAAGTGAGGGAGGGACAGAGGGAGAGGGAAAGGGAGAATCTCAAGCAGGCTCCATGCCCAGTGCAGAGCCCATGCAGGGCTTGATCGCATGACCATGAGATCATGACCTGAGCCAAAACCAAGAGTTGGATGCTCAATTGACTGAGCCACCCAGGCACCCCAAGAACCGAGATTTTTGTCTGGTTTACTGCTGTATCTATAGCAACTTGAACATGGTAATGTCTTAATACATATTTGTTTAGTGAGTGAGTATATTTACATATTTAATCCATCTGGAATTTTTATGAATGGTTGGAGTTAAGAATGTACCTTAATCACTTACCCCCCCCCCAAACAGGGCCAATTATTCCGACATCTTGTATTTAATAATCTATCCCACACACCACCCCTTCCCCCTGACTTGAAATAGTCTAAATAGAGCGTAATGTTCCATAGAACGTTATCTATTTCTCTACCAGCTTTTTAATATTCTAGCTTTATGGCATCCTTTAATGAGGCTTGGCCTCATGAACACTGGAGCTGGATAATGATTCTGTATTCTCAGAAAGAATTTGTAGATTTTCACTCTAGTTCTCTGACATTTTGAATGACTCAATCCCCCTTTGGATTTCTGGATTTTTCTGTTTCATGCTAAATGAACAATGAATCAAAATGTTGGTGATGATAGTGATGGTGATAATGAAGAAGAACCCATGAATCTACCAGCCATGACATCTTTTGGGTAAGAGAAGTGGTGAACAATGACAAATCAGATAAAATTGACAGTAGTAAACCATTTTATACAGCCCTTACTTTCACCAGCTAGTGCATGATCTCCAGCTCCTCTCAAAGTCTTCCTGCTTCTTTCTGTGAGACTCCTCAGAGTATCTCACATGGGCTTACAAACAAGTTCTCTCAGCTCCCACCCACTGTCTAAGGCTACAGTGTCAGTAAGGATCTGATATTGTAGGGTCATATCTTAGATCTGTCAATCCTGGAGCTGCCCCCAAGAATCAACTTCCTGTATAAGAGTAGACTTTGAGGTTTGGAATATTTTCCATGGTATTTGTAGACATTAAGTAAGCAGAGCTTGGTTTGCTCAAATTGTCTCAAACGTGTACATCTTTAAACAGCTAAACCTCTGTACAAATAAGGAAAGAAACAGTCATAGTTGGCTGCCCCAGAGAGATTACACTTTGCCTCACAGGAATGGGAACTACTGATCTTTGCTACTAGTTGTGCCCAAGTTCCCTGGGGTGATACAGGTAGTAACAGAAGGGAGTGATCAGAGTTTTCCAGAACCTTGTCGAGAACCAAGAAAGGATAAGATGCCAGTGTCATACCACTATTTACTCAGACACTGAGTAAGGTAGCCAGCACTGTACTACCCTTTCTTATTTTTGACCCTGCCCACTTATAGTGGAATTTTTAGTTTCAAGTGAGCATACCCCCTTAGGGACCGAACAAAACTTAAAAATAAGAAACACTGAGAACAAGATTATCATCACAGGATACAAATTTGGTCCCAACAAAAACAATGCCAGAAACACTTCCAGCGATCATTAAGAAGGTCTTCAGAACTATGACTGATGTCATTCGGTAGCCAAACAAAAGTCAGAATTCTTCTGAGTCTTAAAGGCAGACATGCCAAAATGAATACATGAACTTAAACAATCATTTAGCAACAAAGCATTCTAATAAGAAAGCTAAATTGAAGGAGAGACCTCAAATGTTAATTACAAAATGCATCACTTTCCCAACAATGGAGAAGTTGTGTCATCATATAACTCAGTCCAGTGAACTTTCAATATTATCGAGTCAACAGCAGAGCCTCTGGGAAAGCCAAATTGAAAATAAAGAGATTTTTTTTTTTCATTTTCTATGTCAGGAAATTTGAATGCAAATTGGTTAGGTTTATTTTCATTATTTCAGTTACATCTAGAAACAGCAGCACAGCATATGAGTAGAAATGACGTGTTCCTATTATCAGCTCCAAGAATGCATGTGGAGAGGCTGAATTTAGACGAAGAGAGAAGAGTAAAATTTAAGTTAAATGAATAAGAACAAATGCCTTGATGACCTCACCCATTGGAGCATTCTCTAGCTTTTACTTTACAGGTTGTCACAGCCTGGAGTTCTGGCTGGACGGAGAATCTCAAGCAGGTAAACTCAACCACCGCAAGCTAAAGGTACTTAGATCTGGATTTTGTAGACTGTAGAGAGGGACACAGCATGAAGTGGCTCTTGTGCTCCAAACACCTTCACATTATTTCTGAAGAGCCCATTGATAGGCCAAGTGACCTTCCTTTTGAGCACTACAGAGTCAGACTTCCCCATTCTGATGTGTTGCCGATCATGTGAGAAAATATCCTTTGACTGGGGAGTCCAACCTCCCAAGTGCCTTGCTTATCCTCCATGTCTGACTTTTGGTTCTTTCTTGCTTTACAGGATCTTTACAGATAGTACGGGGAGATGCCGTGCTATCCCATTGCCACTGAATTCCTAGTCTTCTCTGGAAAACATCCAGATTATGCCCTATCCTCAGCCATATGCTCAAACTAAAAGGCTTATCTGCCCTGATTCTCCCTCTCATCTGGCTGCCATGGTGTCAGTACAAATCTATAGAATGTTTCCCTGCTAGTCTTTGCTTATTGAAATCTTGGAAGGTCATCTTGGAAGGCTCTACTTTTTCCAGGAAGCCATCTTTGCTAATTCTGATAGAAACTGTTCTGCCTCATTTACAATTGTTTCTCTCTCAAGGCTAGAGTAAGATCTTCAGAGGACCATGGCTCTGAAAAGGTTTTGGTATTCTTCCATTATTCAAAATGTAAACAATTCTAAAATATAAAATATGTGTACAAAGGTCTAACCAGTTCTACCCACCCCCTCCATAATTGCTTGACAGGAGATTTTGGGGGGTAGAGGAGCAGAGGGAGAGAGAGAGAGAGAGAGAGAGAATCTTAAGCAGGCTCCATGCCCAGCACAGAGCCTGATGTGGGGCTCAGTCTCACGACCCTGAGTTCATGACCTGAGCTGAAATCAAGAGTTGGACACTTAACTGACTGAGCCACCCAGGTGCCCCAACAGGTGATTTTTAAAACATATATAAAGTTCTTTCAAAAATTATTTTGGTCCCCCTGATTTGGTGGTATTCAAGGTGATGCTAAGGCTGTCTATTGGATTATCCACCTGTTTCCTTCACTAGAAGAAATGCATTATGAGACTGGGGACTTTGGCTGATTAACCACTGTATCTTTGAAGCCTAGAATAGCATCCACATACAATTGGTGTTCAATTTGTTCAACTAATGAATAAAAGGGAAATCTTCTGGCTGTCTTCAAATATATTAAGAACTTCATGTGGGGGATGTGTAGGTGGGGATACCAGTTTAGGTTTTCTCCTGTGCTTAAGACAGGACCTATGCATGGGCACTACTGGGACTGAACATTAGAATTCTGTGACATTTAGAGTTGGTCAACATTACCCTTTTGTGGCCTTGTGAAGTAATAACCTCCCCATCAGAGGAAGTACTCAGATTAAAGGAGCATCTATCAGGGAATTCCTTCTTCTAGAAAGGAGTTGGAAGAGATGCCTGTAGAATGATGACCCCCAGTGACGTCTATGTCCTAATCCCTAGAACCTTTGAGTGTTATCTTACAGGGTAGAAGGCATTTTATACATGTGATGAAAGTAAGGACCTTAAAATGGGGAGATTATTCTGGATTATGGGGGTGGGGGGGAACAATCTATGTGTCCTTAAAATCAGATGTTTCCTGGCTGACATGGCAGTCAAAGGATGATATGAAGAACAGTCAGAGAGGTGCAACGTTGCTGGCTTTGAAGAAGAAGGAAGTGGGCCACAAACCAAGGAATACGTTTAGCCTCTAAAAGGTAGAAAAGGCAAGAAAAGAGTCCCCTGCCCCCACCACACATAGCCTCCAAAAAGGAACACAGCCTGGCTATCACTTTGATTTTTATGACTTGTGTTGAGTTTTTGACTTCTGTTGGAACTCTAATGTACAGAACAGTAAAATAATAAATTTGTGTTTTAATCCATCAAGTCTGTTGGAAAACTAATACAATAACCTTTAAGGTTGTTTTCCAGATCTAAGTTTCCATAACGCTGAATTGTTGGAGGAGGGCCTGGATTAGAACCAGGAAAACAATTCCAAAGGTGAGGGTTTTTAAGCACGGTGGTGCTTTATCAGTAGATTGTGAAATCCCTATTTCCCATGAGCTTAAAGATCAGAATGGGTGAATGTGATCTGTCTAGAGCTCCATCTAAAGTTCTATTACCCAAGAGTTCTGGGGATAAGCTAGATGAATTCCTACTCCCCGGAGTCTATAAAAGGGCTCAGAAGTGAAAAAGTAGGCTTTCTATAAGATTGGGGCAAACTGCATTCATTCATTCGCCCATTCATTCATTCATTTATTCAAATGGCCTTTAAATGGAATTTCCCTTCTGAATGCTTTGGGTTTTAGGTGAAAATGTCCAAACTGAAGCATTAAAATCTCTATTTCCTATTTGGAATGAGATATAAAATTTCACATGAACATATATATATACATAAGTAACACAGCCATTGATATTATGTTCAAATGAGCCTATCATTTGATTTTGAGTGATTGAGCAAGCCTGCTTATTTCCATACAAAGGTCTGTTACAATAGGAATCATTTTGATTATATCTTAAATTTAAGAAAACTCCCTTTGGCCTCAGGGGAGTGCAAGCCTTTGAGCCTGCAAATCAATTTTCACACAACCAGAACCCTCTCCAGGAATCTGTTCTGACTTGCCAACTAAGGTCCCCACAGAGAGGGAGAGAATAGCTGCAGATTCCACTTCAAACTCCCCCAGTCTGTGCTTTTCATGTGACACTGGCCTCTGGCTTCAAGGAAGTCAGCAAGCATGCCTTAAGCAGTTCCTGCTCTTTTTTTGAACGGTTACATTTGTTTTGGAAAGTGAAATGTAAATTGATCTGGACTGTTGATAATTCCAGGAGGTACTCAGCCATATGTGATGTGAGGGATCTCTCTGAAACTTGTAAGTGGCATTTGGACTACAGAGTCACCGTCTCCAGAGTCAGCCTCCCTTCCCCATGTGGCACAGTTAAGTTCTTGTCCATGTCTGTTTGAAGGGAGGTGGAGAGGGAGCGGATGTAGGTGGCAGCTAGTGTCATAATCACCTCCTTTGCACCCTCAACATTTCTCATCTGTCCTTGTGCACCAACCAGTTTAGTGGTACAGAATCTAGTTTTGCATCAGCAATGATGAGGCCACTTCACCTAGGAGCTGCTGCATCTGGGCTTGAAAATCTGTCAGCCAGGAGACATCATTATGATGGGCTGGATGTGGCTTTCAAATGACCAGTTACGTTCCCTAGAATTCCTAGACCTTGGACATAAAACCCCATTTCATCCAGAGGAAACTGAAGACCAGAGAACTACAGAGTCTTGTTTCAGGCCATCTTCTGACTTCCAGTCCTAGTCCAGTGTGCTTTATGCTTCATAGCACTGTGACCCAAACTGGTTTCAAATAGGGGTGAGGCTAAACATTTCATTCATAAAGAGATCTAGCATCTTGGTTGAGAGTACAGCCTCTGGAGACCAGGATATCTGGGTGTAAATCCTGCCACTTACTGGCAGTGTGATCTTGGGTAAGTTACTAAACAGTGAATTTATCCAGCAAGTCAGAATTTGGCCTAACCCCTGGTAAGGGGACTCTGAGAAGGACTGGGGTAATTTTTAATTTCTTAACCAGCCCATCCGAGGGGAGTAGGGAAGGGTGGGTGGATGTGGTTCAGAGGAGCCAGAAATTGACTGAGACCCAGAAAAGCAAGAGGCGTGATATTTCTTGCTCACCAGAGTTCGCGGGCTGACATTCTTACCCGCTACACCACAAAACCACAAGAATTCTCATTTCTCCGCTATCCCAAAGGTTATTAGCCCCGTCTGACCATCGAACAATCATCCTTCTTGAGCCGGCTTAAGTTTCCAGGCCTTTTTCCGTCCTGTTGTCTCCTGCCAGCTTTCCAGTCCGAAGGCTGGATCTCCCACGTTGCCAGGGCCAGAAGAGCCCACGGTGGCCGGACAAGCCATGGCTCCGCGGGCTGCAGAGACGGAAGGCACGGAGACCGCGCCGTCCTCGAACTTCACCCCAGGCGAGGCCCTGGAGCCCAAGGGCGGGCGAAAAAGGAGGGCTCAGGGGACAGAAACCTGACGCTTCCGCCTCCTCCCCGCGGTGGGCAAGCCGCGATCCTGGGATGGATCGTCAGCACACCCAGCGCGCTGCGCATGTTTGGGAGCGAGGCGCCACGACACCAGCGACAGCCGGGGACCGCAGAGCGGGCGACGGCGGCCGAGGAGGCCCAAACCCAAGGCTTCGGCAGATCAGGGTCCGCACTGACGGGTGTGCGCGTGCGCGCCTCCGTGTAGTCCGGGATCCAAAGCAGCGGAGCTGTGGGCGCGTCTGTGGCATGCACGAGCGCGGCCCCGAGCCCGATAGGGGTGGCGCTGGGCGCAGTCCCTGAGCCTGCGTGCGGTGCGAAGCCGGGCTGCGGGGCCCGGGTAGACCGCGACGGCCGTGGGCGCGCGCCGCTCTCCAGCCCTGCATCCCAACTAGCCAACTAGTTCCAACTGCGAGCGCTCTGCGGACAAACGCGGGCGCGCGAGGTAGTGGCCGGGCACTCTGGGGACCGAGCAGAGCTGGCCAGACCGCCTCAAGCCCTGTGACTGGCCAAGGCCCTTCTGGCACGCGCTTCATCTATTAGCGGGTCACAGTGATAGCACTCCCCTCACGGGAGTGTGGCGAGGGCTGGATGAAGAGCGAGAAGCAAAGAGGATGTCTTTCTACATCACCTGCAACTGGGAAAAGCAACCCCTGCATTCTTGTGGCAGCTCGTGTTGTTGGCGCTTCATCTCCCTCTTTGGAGGGTCAGCTTCTGGAAGGTTGTGTTGGGGACAGCTTTACTTTCCCAGAGGCCATTTACGAGATGTGCTCTGTTCTTTTAAGCTACACGTTTCAAAAACATTTCTTCCTAAGGCTGTATATTCCTTATAATGTATTATTTTCACTAATTACTGTGCTAGAGGAAAGAAAGGTAATCAAAGGTATATATATATATATATATATATATATGAAGACTCTTCAGGAAAGTGTCGGCCAGAAGGCAACTCACCAGCCAGCCAGCATTGTTGCATGAAGAACCATGGGAGCAAACATGAGACTTTTTTAGGGATCATGGTTGGATTTTCAGGCATTTCCTGTTAAATCATGGTAAAGAATATATATTTGTGAATAGAGGGGCCCATTTTATGTCTTAAAAACAAGCCCAATGGAGTACCTGGATATCATGTTTTAGGAAGTATGAGCCCATTGTGGTAGGCTGAAAATGCACCCACCCGCAAGATACCCACATGCCTGGAACCTGTGAATGTTACCTCATTTGGAAAAAAGTTTGCAGCTGTGATTAAATAAGGCTCTCCAAATGGAGAGGTTATCTTGGATTAGCTGAGCGGGCCCTAAATGCAATCACAGGTGTCCTTAATTAGAGAGAGGCAAAGAGAGATTGGACACAGGAAAAAGAGAAGGTCATGGTTAGATGAAAGCAGAGATTGGAGTTTTATGGCCACAAGCCAAGGAATGTTGGCAGCCATCAGAACCTGGATGGGATAAGGATGGGATTCTTCCTTCGAGCCTCCAGAAGGAGCAAGGTGCTTTGTGGACACCTTGATTTTTTTCTTTTTTAAAGATTTATGCATTTATTTTAGAGAGAGTGAGAGTGAGCAAGTGGGGGCAGGGGGAGGGGCAGAGGGAGAGAGAGAATCTCAAGCAGACTCCCCGTTGAACGCAAAGCCCATGGTGAGGTGGGACTGGATCCCAGAACCCTGGGATCATGACCTGAGCCAAAATCAAGATTCGGTTGCTTAACCGACTGAGCCATTCGATTCACTAGAACTAATTTTGGATTTCTGACCTCAAGAGCTGTGGTAGACTACATTTCCAGTGTTTTAAGCCACCAAGTTTGTGATAATTTGTTACTGTAGCCACAGGAAACTAATACTCATTATTAATTCAGAGAACTAATAGATCTCCAAGTCCATATAACATATGGACTTGATACTACTAACATATATCATTGATACTAGCTTTGTCCTATTTTCCCTCTGTGGAATATCTTGACTTTGTGGTTGATATAGAGAATGACTGGGTGACCTTGAGTAGGGTGGCTTTAGCCCACCTATCCAGGTGTTTTCATTTGGTGTTGGTTGCCAGGGATAGCAATATAAACCATAATGTACCTGTCAAGGCCACGAGGTCAACATTAGCCTGTCAATGTCCATGTTGGCTTCAGAATGTTGAAGTTAATTGCTCACCGTGGCTCTCCATGCACTCTGAGAATTGGATAAGCCTCACAATCTCTGTGTGGTTATAAGGTGAGCCAAGTGAAAAGAAACAAAAAGGAAAAAAAAAAAGAGAAAAACACTTGGCTGTTTATATTTAGCATTGTGAGCAAATTTATGTTGTACTAGGTTTATAAATCATAACCCATAAACAAATCCATGAAGTCAAAATTGATTCAGGAGCCCAGGCTCCAGTTCTAGCTCTCCTTTAGGCAATTTACTTACCCTTTCAGGAGAGATGAAATGGCATGAGACACAATAACAATACATATTATTTAACAAGCACATGTATCAGAAGCTGGACTAAATGATATGCATATACAATCTTATTTCATCTTTGTAACAACCCATTGCAATAACTTATCTTCATTATATAGATGAAGAAATTGAGTTTCAGAAAAAATTAAGAAAACTTGCCCAAAGCTGCAAAATCAGTGGCTGAGCTGGGATTCAGACACAGAGATGTGTTATTCCCAAGTACATACAGTTAATCACCATTGAGTAGTTCATAAGTGTAGAGACAGTGGAAAGGTGCATCATTATGCATTATAAGTTAGAGTCTTTATTGATGTCATTATGATTTTAATTTCAGAGCATCAAATGTCCACACAAACTCTAGATTCTGTTCCTCCTAGACTCAGTGTTGGATGTCCTTACTCTGAGTGGCCCCAGTAAACCAGTGAGGAGGATTTCTGGGAGTCAGGGCCTTGATAGTATATGTATTTTGGGAAAACAATCTCAAATCCCACTTATCAGTGAAGGTTTCTCTCCTCACTACTTAATGCAATGAACTCTCATGACCTGAAGATTGCTATAACCGCAGCCAACAGGTTTGGAAACTAAGGAAGTTTCATTCACTATGATTATCCTAAATATGTTATAATTTCTTATTTAATTCTTCATTTAACGCAAGTTACCCAGGAATACATTTTAAAGTTTCTGAGCATTTGAATTTATTTTAAGCTGCAAATCTTAACAGAGCTCTAAATGTGGATTTCCCTCCCAAAGTTTTACAGATCCAACTGCTAAAACCATTGGGTAACAGCTCTGAAAACATGAGTGAGGGGCAGGGATGATGTGACCATGACAGTGAGGAAGAGTCAGTATAACAATGTGGTCTGAAAATCACTACTGTGGCCAGTGGGAGCTCAATTCCACTGGGAATGTTCCAGATGTTTTCTAGAACTACTTGTTTGGAGGATGGGAACCTGCTTTGTGCCAGCGGTAAAGGTTTGCCCTTAGCAGGGGTGTGGAGAAGGGGTGTGGGGAGCAGAGGAAACAGCAATCATTCTCCCATATTTCTGGGCAGAACTTGAACAGGCCAGTGACCTTCCACTGCTTCAGCTTCTGAGAAGGCTCTGAGGCAGGACACCTACAGACGAAAGTATGCTCATTCCTGTATTTCACAAGTGTTGAATACCTGCAAGTTTCAGGCATTGGAGATAGAATGTTGAATTAGACATGGTTCTTGTCCTTATGGGAATTAGAGTCTAGTGAGGTATCATGTGCCAGAGTTTATAGGCAAGGAAGTGACTTGAGTGTGTAGGGACCAAAAAGTTGTTCAATATTCAATCTAACTGGAACATGGAGGGTGAGGGGCAAGACTAAATAACTAGGGGTCAGGTAATAGAACACTCTTGTTAAGAAGCTTGGGCTCCATTTTGAGGGCAGTCGTGTTTTTAAGCAGAGAGTGACATCATCATATTTGTATTTTGAAAAGAAACAAGCATTTTGGAGTAGGACACAACTAGAGGTAGGAGGATCTTGCAACAGTGCAGGTGAGAAACAGGGGGCTCACAGTAGCCTTTTGGCAATAGTGGTGGTGGATGGGGAAGGTATTTAAGAGGAAATTGTTTATCAGTTGGATGTGGAGAGTAAGAGAGTAAGCTAAAGGGTTTTAGTTTGGTTTCTGGCAGCAGGGTAGATTGTAAAACTATTGCTCAAGTTATAGAAAATGTAAGGTGGAATAGGTTTGGGGTGATTTGAATTTGGGCCTCTCTCATGGCTATGATGATCACCTGGGTGTTGAAAAATGGATGGACTCTCACACTGAGAGGACTTAAAACAAGAAAAGAAAGGAACCAGGACAGAGTTCTGCTGCCCACTGATGTTTAGGACGTGGGCAGAGGAAGAGAATGCTGCCAGGAAGTGACACGGGGGTCTAAGAGTCTGTTGGAGCAGTTGACAAGCAGGACATTGGTGATCTTTGCGAGCAGTTTCCGTGGAGTGGTAGTAGCCAGATTTCATCAAGTTGAATGGTTAATGGGTGTTGATAAAATAGTGTCTGCTGGTGTAGACATTGCTTCCAGGAGGTTTGTCTTTATATCAATTCCTTAGAGCTGCTCTATCCAGAAGTTTTCTGTCAGTTTCTTAGAGCAAAACAAACCAGGTGGCTTAAAACAACAGAAATGTATTCTCACAGTTCTGGAGGATACAGGTCTGAGATCAAGGTATCTGTAGAGCTGGGCTCCATCTGAGGTTTTGAGTAGAATCCTTTCTTGCTTCTTCCTAGTTTTTGGCAGTGGCTGTCAATTCTTGGTGTTCCCTTGCCGGTAGACACATCACTCCAATCTCTTTGTCCATCATCATATGGCATTCTCTTGGTGTGTTTCTTTCTTTTCTTTTTTTTTTTTTTTTTTAAGATTTTATTTATTTATTTGATAGAGAGAGAGAGCACAAGCAGGGGGAGCAGCAGAGGGAGAGGGAGAAGCAGGCTCTCTGCTGAGCAGGAGCTCGGTTCCAGGACCTTGGGATCATGACCTAAGCCAAAGGCAGACACTTAACTGACTGAGCCACCCAGGCGCCCCCTCTTGGTGTGTTTCTGTCTTTACATGGCACTTTCTTCTTACAAGGACACCAGTCCTATTGGATTAAGATCCACCTAGTGACATCTTCTCAACTTGGCTACATTTACAAAGACCCTATTTCAAATAAGGGCACATTCTCAGATACCAGGGATTAGGACATCAACATCTTTTTGGGGGACACAGTCCAATCCATAGCAGTCTTTCAAGGGAGGCTGGGAAGAGCATCCTTAAAGTATAGACTAGAGAATACCAGGAAATGAACTGAAGACAAATTTCCCTACATAACAATGCCAGTCTTTTTTTTTTAATTTTTAATTTTTTAAAATTTATTTTGAGAGAAGAAGAGAGAGAGGGTTGGGGGGCAGAGGGAGAGGGAGAGAGAGAATTCCAAGCAGGCTCCACACCCAGTGCATAGCCCAATGTGGGGTTTGATCTCATGACCCTGAGATCATGACCTGAGCCTAAATCAAGAGTCAGTCGTTTTACTGACTGAGCCACCCAGGCGCCCCAACAATGGCCAGTCTTGAACAGAAAGGTGGAATTTCAGTTCAGAGTTTACTAGCCAACCCTTCTTTCTGTGTCACATCAGGCCTCCCAACCCAGACAGCCATCATTGCTGGTCAGATCTTTGTTTCACTTCTAAAGAGTTGACAGACAATTTTGTGTCCTAAGACTGACAGGTTTGTCCAGAGCAAGTCCATTGCTGGCTTTCCCTGGAATATGAGAATACTGTGTTCCTACCTTTTCCTGGTCAAACACATAGACACTATGCCTTGAGAAGCATAAGTTTTAAAAAAGTGTGAGAGAACTATAAGAAATCTAGCATTTTTGTTGTTTCCCATGCACATTTTCAAATTGGAAATTGCCTTGCATCTTGCTATAACTTGGAAGTGCACACTTCCATACAGGGAGGTCACTGCAAAAGTGAAGGGGTGGCGGATTAGTTTCTGGCCCACCCTCTCTGGCACCTTCTTCTGATTCTCCCACCCTCCCCAGTGTTCCTCACTTTCAGGCTGCTCATGGCCTGCAAACAAGGTACATCTGTATATACTTTATTAGGACGCCAGGAGCTGTGATGGTAATCAGGGCACCAAAGATGAATAAGCCAAGTTTTATCTTAGGGAGGGCAATGTGATAAGCCCTAAGGATATCCCACAGTTACCCACTAGGTTATCTTGGAGAAGAGGAGATGATGAGTATGCCTGGGGCCCCGGGGACTGGAGAAGGAAGCTCCTTATTCTCTGGGTCAGGGTATTCTCTTGAAATACACTTGATTCAGAAAATGAGCACCTTGGTTGGTACTGAACCCCTTAGCTGCTAAAACATCGAGAGGCACCTGATTGTGAGCAAGACCTTTTGGAAATTGTCATGGATGGAATTATGTCTCCTCAAAAATTCGTATATTGAAGTCCTAATCTCTAGTGCCTCAGAATGTGACTGTATTTGGAAACAGGGCCTTTAGAGAGATAATTAAGTTTAAATGAGGCCTTTAGAGTGGGCCTTAATCCGATATGACTGGTATCCTTTTAGAAGAGATTAGAATCCACAGAGAGCCTCCAGGGATGTGTGTCTACAGAGGAAAGACCACGTGAGAACACAGCAAGAAGGTGGCCATCTGCAAGGCAAGGAGAGGGGTCTCAGAAGAAACCTAACCTGCCGACACCTTGATCTTCTAAACTCCAGAACTGTGAGAAAATATATTTATATCATGTGGTCATGTAGTTTGTGGCATTTTGTTAGGGCAGTTCTACCAAACTAATATGAGAATGGGCACTATTAAATCTCCTGGTTTCTCTATACTGTGACCCATCATCTGGTCGTAGCATCCTATGGAGAGCTGATAAGGGGCTCTAAGCTGGGTGTGGTAGGGAAAAGCAAGTAAGGTTGAGCAGACTTACCTCTTCTTCCCCAGTGTGTTTAAGGAGTTGCTTTCTGCCACCTGGGCTTATGTTACACTTCATCCAGTTAACATCTTTGCCACTTTAAAAATACAGGGTTAGGGGAGGGAGGCTAACTCCATTTTAAGTGCTGATTTCCAAGTACAATGAACTCATGAGATGTTCCCTTTTCAGATTCATCCAGGGAAGCAAATCTTCTACATTTGAGATGATAATAGTGAATCAGAAGCAAGCTGTTTCATGGCACATGAAGCACGGACATCACTCCACCAACTGATATTCTTATCTATTTATTTATTTATTTGAGAGAGAGAGAGAGAGAGAACAAGCCGGGGGAGTGACAGGCAGAGGGAGAGGGAGAAGCAGACTCCCCACTGAGCGGGGAGCCCAATACAGGGCTCCATCCCAGGACCCTGAGATCATGACCTGAGCTGAAGGCAGACGTTTAACTGACTGAACCACCCAGGTGCCCCACCAACTGAAATTCTAATAACTTAAATGTGGTGGTAGGAAGAAATTAAAAGTGTATATGCACATGTGTGGAATTTACCTGGGAATGATGAGGCACAGGAAGAGAAGGATGAAAAATAAATCACCTATTTGTTTTTGTTTTATTTTGTTTCATTTTTTTTAGAAGGGCCGTAAAAATTCTCCTGTCCATCTGTGTGGCAGACAGCCTTACGGAGTAATCCATCCTTGGATTTCTCCCTCTCATGAGCAGTCTTTCTTCATCTCCTGTCTGCATTTCCATACTTCTCACTCGCTCATATAGTTAATGTTTGTCCCCCACCCAAGCCATCGTCCCTATTTTGAATATATTTCCTTGAAAAACTATATAATATTTATTTTGTATACATTTTAAAATTTTATGTAAAGATATTGTGCTATAAATCTCATTCTGCTTTCATAAAATGTTAGGTCTTCAGGACCCATTCATGTTACTTTATATGACATGCTTCTGATCGGCGCATGTTACTCTATCGCATTCCCATACCATAGCTCATCTTTTCCTGTACTCATACTTACTTAGGTTATTCCCAACTGTTCCTGCTTCTATGAACTTTTACGTGGTTTCTTATGAATCTGCCCTGTAGTGGTGTTTTTTTGGTTTTTTGGCGGGAGGTGGTTTGGTATATATGTCCTAGAGTAGATGTCAGAGGTTTCGGGCTTATTTATTTCATTTCAGTAAGTAATGCTGGATTGTTCTCAGGAATGGTTGTACAAGTGTAATTTCTAATATGGTAAATATTAGTAGTCGATATAAGCTACATAAACGAAGTTCCTTAGGTTCTTTGATACTTTCTGAAGCATTCCTGAGACCCTACATTTTGAGAGCCAATGATTTAGTCTACAAAAGTATTGGTAAAAATCATCAATTATCAAATCTACATTAAGTTCATGTTTCCAGGGGTGCCTGGGTGGCTCAGTTGGCTAAGCATCTGGCTTCAGCTCATGTTGTGATCTTGGGGTCCTGAGATAGAGCCCCTGCATCAGGCTTCCCTGCTCAGTGGGGAGCATGCTTCTCCCTCTGCCTCTGCGACATTCCTCCTGTTTGTGCTCTCTCTCAAATAAATAAATAAATAAATAAATAAAATAAAATCTTAAAAAAAAAGTTCATGTTTCCAGTGAGGTATTGTCTTATCTTCAAGTGTTCACCTATTAGTAGGCACGTTACCTACTTTTTTTCACCATTTGGAAGAAAAGTAAATTAGCTTCCAAGTGTGAAAGGTCTCTTTTATCCTTCTAGGCTGAGTTGAAAGGAGGGAGGTACTTCAGAGGACAAGGAAAGCAGGCTTGGTGAGTGTGGAAGGACAGGAAGTGCGGCAAGCCCCATCCCAGGAGCACAGTATGAGGGCGGTGCTGAGGCCCCAACTGTCAGAACTTCCAGAGGCAAGCTGGGGAGGTTTCTGCTCATTCCGGGCCAGGACCAGGGGCCACCGTCGGGACTAGGGCTTTCGGTGCTGAGTGAAGACATTCAGGATATTAACCATAACAGGTCGTTTTCCAGTCAAAGGTGGTGTCCTCAGCCTGACTGGTGAGTAACTAGGAAGCCCTCTGTTTCAGTGTGTGGTCCCTTTAAGCAGCTGCTGTGTAACTGTTCCAGTAACTGAACTGGGGTCCATTCTCAGATGTCCCAGGCTCACCCAGGGAACCTGTCCTTCCCTAAATGGCCAGAGAAATAATAAACCAAAACGATAGATCCATATGCAGTCACTCTGTGTGATGTGTGTCAGTGCATGTGTCTAAAATTCAACAAACACACATATGTTCACCATACAGAATAAACAACCTTTATATATATGTATATATACATATATATATATTTTGTTATATTTGTTTTTGTTTTTTTTTAAAGATTTTATTTATTTATTTGAGAGAGAGTGAGAGAGAGCATGAGAGGGGAGAGGGTCAGAGGGAGAAGCAGACTCCCCACTGAGCGGGGAGCCCGATGTGGGACTCGATCCTGGGACTCCAGGATCACGACCAGAGCTGAAGGCAGTTGCTTAACCAACTGAGCCACCCAGGCGCCCTGTTTTTATGTTTTTAAACATTTTATGTTTTTAAGTTTTTATTTAAATTTATTTTTTTTCTTTCTTTCTTTCTTTTTTTTTTTTAGAAATCATTGGAGATAAGGCAAAGCAAAAATCACCTTTAATATTACCTCCAGGCTCAATCCCCCTGTCCCCCTCCCTTGGGCCCTGCTCCAGGCAATTACTATTCTGAGTGTGTTGTGTACGATTTCAGTCGTTTAGTCTAGTTAACATCTGTCAGCACATAGTTACAAATTTTTTTCTTGTGATGGGAACTTTTAAGATTTACTCTTAGCAACTTTCAAGTATGCAATACAGTATTATTAACTATAGTCACCATGCTATATGTTATATCCCCAGGATTATTTATTTTGTAACCAGAAGTTTGTACATTTTGACCTTCTTTAAAATTTTGCCCACTTCCCATCCGTACCTCTGGCCATCACCAGTCGGTTCTCTGGATCTATGAACTTGTTTTTTTGTTGTTGTTTGTTTATTGTGATTCCCACATTTAAGTGAGATCATAAGGTATTTGTCTTTCTCTGCATTATGTTTTCTTTATTATTCATTCACCCGTGGACACTTAGGTTGTTTCCATATATTGACTATTGTAAATAATGTTGCAGTGAAATGGCTGTATATCTTTTAAAGTTAGTGTTTTCATTTCCTGATTGGTACATAGGCCCTCACGTGGCAGTTTTTAATGTATACAACTATGTATAGTCTTTCAGGACCCTGAAGGTAAGCCCCACTGGCTACCAGAGCCAGGCAATCTAGAGGTGTCCCCTGGGCAACAGTCACAAAAATTGGGGTGCCTAGATGAGGGTGCCAGCTCCTGTCTGGGAACACTGGCAACCCAGAATGAGGTAGAGGGAGAGCACACAGCTAGCATCCACTGGCATCCAACCCTAGAGAAGACTCCAGCAGCCCTTAGTGTGCCAAACCAGTAGCCTGCCCCTCGGGCTGAAGCTCCAGGACCAGCTAATAGGCCTCTTCCACAGAAAGACTGGGGGCTGTTTCAGTCTGCTGTCTGTGACATGCCCTGCGGGTGGTGCTGGCCAAGAACCAGCTCTCTGATTGTTGCAGTCCCATCCCACGAGACCCAGGAAAGTGAACCCCACTGGCCCCCAGAGCCAGGCAAGCAAGCAGCGTCCCCTGAGTGGCAGCCATAAAAACTGGGGCATCGGCCGAGTGTAAAAGCTCCCCTCTGGGAGATCCTGGTGCTCTGGTGGCAGAGTACAAAGACAGTGCCCACCTTCCAAGGTCTCTGGGGAGGATGACTGAGGGCCTTCAGATGTGTGTTTGACTAGAAGCCTGCTCCTCAGGTCACGCCTGTAAAGATAAGTTAATGGCCTTCTTCACAGAGAGCCTGGGCTCCTCAGTCTGTTGCGTCTCTGCTCTGCCCCATAGAGGGGGGTGCAAGCTGGATGAAAACTCTTTCTCCGTTGGTTAGATTCCAGTGGGACTCAGGAGCATAAGCCCCGTCAGCTGCAAAATCAGGTCACCAGATGGGGGTACAAGCTCCACTCCAGGAGCTACCAGAGGGCTGGAGGGAGGCAAAGGGGAGTGCAAAGATGGCGCCCACAGGCCCTCTGTGTTTGGAGAGAATTTCCGCAGACCCCTAGATGTGCGTTAGTGTAGATGCCAGGCCCTCAGGCCAGTGCTTTAACGTGAGAAAATAAGTCTCTTTCACAGAAAATCTGGGTAGACACTTTTCAGTTGGCTGCCTCTGTGCTCAGTCCTGGGGTAGGTGCATTTGCATGTGAATCCTTTAAGAACAACTTCTCAGTTCACCAGAGTCTTGTGAGTCTTGTGGCTGCAAGCCCCATTAGATGTTTTGGGGGCTCATTTCTAAGATGCAGGTAAAAGGGTGCCACATGTGGGGTCAAAACTCTGCACTCCTCGGAGAGAAGCTCAGGGTTTTGAGTTCCCTCCTGATTGTGGGTTGCCACACCTCTGGTGGGGTTCACAGTGAGACAGTGTCCGCCTCTCCTACCACTCTGATGTGGGTTTTTTTCATTCACTTTATGTGTAGGAGTTGCTCAGCTAGTTTTTAGCCTCCCCTTTCCCGCCCCTGGAAATTGTTCCATATGCACCTGTAGATTCAGTGTGTATTTGGTTTCCCTAGAGACTCCTTCTTAAATAGGTTTTTAGCCAGTTCTTTCAGCTGTACTTAATTCCCTCTTACTGTGCAGGAACCGTGTTCATGTTGTGGTAAGTGCAGGAGAGGGCAAGTGTTCTATAATCCTATGATTTGCTTTTTTTCTTCACAAGGACTTTTTAGGTTGTTTTTGTTTTTGTTTTCCTCTTAAGTGAGACAGGAAGACTAAGGCTAGAATGAGCTAAAGTTAGGCATTTCCTTTCTTCCATGTTGATGAGGCTCTGGTAAAATACTTTTCCTTGAGAGCAGGCCTTTGTTGAGGGGAACAGAATGTGCTGAGCATATTTTATAATGGTCCCTTTTCCCCATCTCTTGCTGGAAGCATGAGCGGCCTTTTCTCTGATCTTCACCCTGAGAAGTTGGTGGTGTTCCTTAAGGTCCCCCTCTTGGGCCATGCCCCCGGAGATTTTATCTCAAAGCTAGTGCATGGTTAAGCCTTCTGCAATTAGTCAATTACCCTCTACATGTTTCTACCAGTTGCTGGCTCCAGAGATAAATTGTGATTCTCTGTATTCACCCAACTCTTCAGTTTTTGGGGAGACAATTTGCCTTGTGACCTGAATTCTCTGATGGATCTAAGAAGAGTTGTAGATTTTCAGTTTAATCAGTTTTTTTTTCTCTTTATGAGGATGGGAGTCTTAATCTCCAATTATTTTTACATGTTACACCAGAGCAGTTTTTAAAATAGATTCTTTGAGAGAATTTTACACAGGCCATCATGTAGTTTGTGAATAGAGTTCTATTTCTTTCTTTTCTCTTTGCTTTTTGTTTGTCTTGCCTATTGCAAGACAAAACCTCCAGTACAATATTGTATACACGTGGTGAGTAAGGACAGCCTGCATTGTTGCCAATCTTAGGAAGAAAGCATTTGGTCTTTTGCACTTAAGTCTGATATTTGCTGCAGGTTTTTCATAGATATCCTTCATCAGGTGGAAGAACTTACCCTATTTTCTTGGCTTGCTGAGAGTTTTTATCAATTGATGTTGAAATTTGTTAAATGCATCTGTATCTATTGAGATTATCATAGGGCTTTTTTTTTCCTTTAATCTTTGAGATGACAAATTACATCATTTTATTTCCAAATGATGAATCAAACTTCCTTTCTTGGAATAAACCCACTAGATTATTATCAGTTTCCTGGGGTTATCATAGGAAAGTACCACAAACTGGGTGACTTAGAACAACAGAAATCTATTGTCTCAGAACTCTCAAGGATAGAAGTCTGAAATCAAGGTGTCAGCAGGGCCATGGTTTATTTGCAATCTGTGGGTGAAGGATCATTCTTTGCCTCCTCCAGCTTCTGGGAGCTCCAGATGTTCCTTGGTTTGTAGCAGCCATGATTCCATTCTGTACCTCCATCTTCAGGCATTTTCCCTGTCTCTTCACACTGTCTTCCCTCTATATGTGTATCTGTCTCTGTGACCGAATTTCCCTTTTTCATAAGGACTGCAGTCATATTGGATTAGGGCCCACCCTTTGACATTATCTTAATTTAGTTAACTCTGCAGGGAACTTAAGCTATGGTCTGAATGTTTGTGTCCCTCTCCCCCCAATCCATGTGTTGAAATCCTAACCCCCAATGGTGAGGGTATTAGTAGGTGGAGCCTTTGGGAGGTGCTTAAGCATGCAGGTGGAGCCCTCACAAATGGGATCAGTGCTGTATAAAAGAGAGCCCAGAGAGATCCTTAGCCCCTTCCACTATGTGAGGACATGATGAGAATGGACCAGCTGTGAACCAGGAAGATGACCCTCACCAAAACCACCATGCTGGTGCCTTGATCTTGGACTTCCCAGCCTTCAAAACTGTGAGAAATAAATTTGTTGTTTATGGGCTATCTAGTCTGTGGTATTTTATTAGAGCAGCCTGAACAGACTAAGACTGCTTATTTTGAAATAAGGTCACATTCTGTGGTACTAGGGGTTAGGACATCAATGTATCTTCTTTTGTGTGAAGATGCAATTCAACCCATAAAAGTCATGATGTGTAATCATTTTAAATATTGGTAGATTTGAGTTTGAGTATTTTGCTAAGGATTTTTGTATTCATGTTTATAAAGGATTTTAATTTGTACTGTTTTTTTTTTTTCTTGTAATGACTTTGTCTGGTTTTGGTGTCATAATGTGGTTTTTTTGGGAAGAGTTCCTTCCTCTTTTTTTTTTCTGACTGCTTTTACGATTTCCTCTTTGTCTTTTGTTTTCTGCATATTCATTATAAATCTAAGTGTGGTTTTTTTATTTACCTTGTTTGAGATTTATTGGTTTTCTTGCCTTTGTGAAAAATTCATAGCCATCGTCTTTTCACATGTTGCTTTTGTCCTATTTCTCCCTCTCTCCCTCTCCCTCCCTCCTTCCCTCTCTCTCTCTCCTTCTCTCTTTCTGTCTCTCTCTTTCTCATTCTCTCATCCTTCCTCTCCCTCTCTCCCCCTCTCTCATCAGGACTCAATTGAAATTTTGCCAGATCTTCTCACTTCGTTTACTTGATCTCTTAAGCTCTTTTATGGATATTCTGTTTTCCTGCTTCCCCATGCTGTATTTTGGGTAATTTCTATTACTATTATTTTCCCTCTCAGCAGCGTCCTATCTGCTGCCAAATTTGTCCATTGAATTTTTTTTAAAGATTTTATTTGTCAGAAAGAGAGAGTGAGCACAAGCAGGGGGAGCAGCAGGCAGAGAGAGAAGCAACAGAATGAGAAGCAGTCTCCTCACCAAACAAGGAGCCCAATGTGGGACTGGATCCTGGCACCCTGGGATCATGACGGGAGCTGAAGGCAGATGCTTAACCGACTGAGCCACCCAGGCATCCCTGCCCATTGAATTTTTAAGTTTCATTAGGACTTCCCCCATTTTAGAGATTTTATTTGGTTCTATTTCAAATTTCTGTGTCACTTCCCATAGTTTCTCTCCATATAGTTATTTTATTTTTTTAAAGATTTTATTTATTTATTTGACAGAGAAAGACACAGTGAGAGAGGGAACACAAACAGGGGGAGTGGGAGAGGGAGAAGCAGGCTCCCCGCTGAGCAGGGAGCCCGATGCGGGTCTCAATCCCAGGACCCTGGGATCATGACCTGAGCCGAAGGCAGACGCTTAATGACTGAGCCACCCAGGCGCCCCTCCATATAGTTATTTTAAAGCATGTTTTTCTTCATACATAATAAACATGTTTATTTTCTTTTAAAGAAATCTATAGTGGGTATTTTCGGTAGTCTTTTGTTTGTAATGGTTCTTATAATTTTTGTTTCTTTTGTCTAGTACTTCTTTCCTTTGATAAATAATTTTTGGGGGTTCCTTGAGGCCTAGGATGAAGGGATTTTTCTTTGGAGAGGATTCATATTTGCTTTTACCTGTAGCACTACCAATTCTGAACCATTTTGAACTGACAATGCTTGAGATTTCTTGGACAACTCTGGTGATGCCAATTTGGGTCATTCTGCTAGAAACCGCCCTCCTTCCCGTCATTCTGTCTCTCATTCTGTCTCTCATTCTGTCTCTCATTCTGTCTCTCATTCTGTCTCTCATTCTGTCTGTCTCTCATTCTGTCTGTCCCTCAGTCTGTCTGTCTCTCAGTCTGTCTGTCTCTCAGTCTGTCTGTCTCTCAGTCTGTCTGTCTCTCAGTCTGTCTGTCTCTCAGTCTCTCTGTCTGTCTGTCTCTCAGTCTGTCTCTCAGTCTGTCTGTCTCTCATTCTGTCTGTCATTCTGTCCGTCATTCTCTCTCCTCCTCTCCTTCCTCAGAATGGTACCAAGGCAACTTTCTCCAAAGCCCTGTGGGAGTGGTTGAAGGATAATGGAGCAGCATTCTTTCTACTTCATTCTGGCCCTGAGATGAATCTGTTTGACTATGGGGTTTCTCAGAGTCTCCATCTTGGGCGCAACCTGAGCCTTGACTTAAATACCCCCTGTTTCCCCACAGCTAACTTTAGTATTAATTGGCAAATTTCTTCAGGAGAAAAGTGCTTTTTGAATTTTTTGCCTACTTCTCTTGATTTTTGTTTTTGATTAAAATTTGACTTGATAATAGCTACTATCTTGCCTAATGAATTAAAAAGCTTTTTTTCCCTTAAAAGTCAGCATTTGAAGCTATTTCAACAGAGAGTTTGGTCACAATAAGATGGCCTACCATTATCTAGATCCTTATTTTTATATCCAGAGAAATCACTGCTTTCTACATCTCGTTTATCAGCTTTTCATTCATTTCTTGATAGGATATCTGGGTCTCCTGTTTCTAGCTTGAATACTTCAATGGTGACGTCTGAGTGTGGCCCCAGTATTCCCTCTCTTCAAACTTCCAAAGTGATTTGATTTGTCTAATAATGATTTTTTTCATTATTAAAGTCCAATAAACTTTGTCAAGAAGTGTCTTGGCATTTATTTTGTGTCAGATCTTTCTTAGTTATGTTCTCATTAAAGAAAGATCTATTTTACCAATATTTTTATTTATTTTTTATTTTTTCCTCAAGGATAACAAATATACATATATTGGATATCCTTTGTCCCACATCTATACTTTTTCTCCAGTTCTTTATCTTCTGTGCTCTTTTTCATTTCATTTTGCTTAGTTTTTTTTTTTTAAAGCTTTTATTTATTTGAGAGGCCTGGGTGGCTCAGTTGTTAGGCGTCTGCCTTCGGCTCAGGTTGTGATCCCAGGGTCCTGGGATCGAGACCCGCATCGGGCTCCCTGCTCCGCGGGAAGCCTGTTTCTCCCTCTCTCTCTCCCCCTGCTTGTGTTCCCTCTCTCGTTGTGTCTCTGTCAAAAATAAATAAATAAAATCTTAAAAAAGAAAACAAAGATTTTATTTATTTGAGAGAGAGTGAGCACACAAGCAGGGGGAGCGGCAGGCAGAGGGAGAGGGAGAGGGAGAAGCAGGCTTCCTGCTGAGCAGGGATCCCGAAATGGGGAGGTGGGGGGGTGGGGTTCAATCCCAGGACCCTGGGATCCGAAGGCAGCTGCTTAACCAACTGAACCACCCAAGTGCCCCTCATTTTGCTTAGTTTTCTATAGTCTGTGCAGGACATGCCTCTTTTCAGCTGTCTGTTGTGTAGTTGCTTCTAATGTGGCTTTCCTTTCTCTTTTCTTTTTTTTTTAAAGATTTTATTTATTTTGAGAGAGAGAGAATGAGAGAGAACACATGAGAGGGGATAGGGTCAGAGGGCAAAGCAGACTCCCTGCCGAGCAGGGAACCCGATGCGGGACTCGATCCAGGGACTCCAGGATCATGACCTGAGCCGAAGGCAGTCGCTTAACCAACTGAGCCACCCAGGCGCCTGTGGCTTTCCTTTTTCTTAAGATATTTCTCTTTCATTTCTTTTCTGAGCTCTTTCAGGTCACATTAAAAATTCTTCTGCAGTTTTATTATCATGTTAAAAAATATTTTTGTATTTCTTTTTTTTGACCTCTTGTTTCATAATGGCCATATTTAATTTCTTTTACAGGAAATGCATTTTCTCTGTGTTTTGTAACAATTCTTTTGATGTGCAAATAAGAATTTCCTTTGTCTTTTGTTCCTTATACTGTGTCATTTTTTTGGGCAAATGGCTGCATACTTTTTCATAGATTCTGTGCCGGCTCATTTTTTACTATTACTCAATTTTAGGGACCCACTCTAACAGACCAGTTATTTGCTGAAGAGACATGTTGGTGTAGCGGGAGGCACCTAGTGTGTGAGCTGGGACATTAGCTTAGGCTTTAAAACTAGGATTCTTGGTCACCAGCACTCTTCTCTCAGGTAGCTGGTTAGCAGGTAGCCTTGAAGATCACAGGTGTCTAGTCAGGTGATTTGAGCTTTATTTATTTTCATCAGCAGCTCCTTAGTTAACTATCACTCACCTTTTGTTTCTTCACCCTCACACATGGATGGGTTGTTAGGGAAATGCTTGAAGAGAAATAGCTAAACTAAACATCAATGATGGTGGGAAAGTTCCTTTACTCCAGGATCTGAATATCCATGTCAATCCTGTGCTACAGGACTTTCGGCAAGTCTGAGGAAATCTGAGCACATGGACTGGCACAAAGATGCTGTTACTGTTGAGAGCATACTAGCCTCTGTTTCTCATCAGAAACAAATGGGACTTTCCTTGGCCCCTTGGTCAAAAACCTCATTCATTTTGGGGTTAGGAGATATCAAAGCAAACATTGCCTGGGCAAAGTTAACCAGGCAAGGAATACTTGATTAAAGACCATTGCAATAGGGGAGAGAAAGTGAACTCACCTCAGCTGAAATGAAAGATGGGAGAGTTTATAAGAGCTGGGGTGGGGAACATGGGGATTGTCATTGGCCACTTGTGTCTGCCAACTGGCCTTGCCCAAAGAATAAGTACATTTTCTCTTATCTTCATGACAGGAGGGAGTTTTATCCTTGGAGCAAGGCACCCCCTGAAGTTAGGCTCCTACCTTACCATGGAGATCTTCTCTGATGATTACATTTCGGAGACATCCCAGGTCCTTGAGAAAGGCATTCCCTGGATCTTAAAGCTGGCAAGGGGCTTTTAAGGATGTTTATATATATTTCAAAGGGAGTAGAGTAAGAATTTACAGTTAGGTATTCTAAAGTAAATGTTTTATGTTAGCAAAAAGGAAAGGGAGTTCAGGGGTCTATGGATAAGACATCTGTTTAAAATTAAGTCAAACTGAGGGGAGTGTTAAGACCATCATGGTCAGGGGCTGCTCTCTGGTCAGGGAACTATTGCTCTTCAGCCAAGACACTCTCCCCTCCCTGTCCCCCAGCCCTCTTCACCTTCTCCCCTCCCCTCTCCTCTTTCTGACCCAGCTGCTGGGTCCTATATCACTGCTTGGTTCCCAGTCTCCTCCCTGGGCAGAGTGTCAGTGCCCACCCAGAGCCTCTGGGCTGGGGAGGGGAGGGGAGGGGGCTGTGGGAGCTGTGAGAGAAGTAGAGCTGCCTCCCCCAATGCAGGGTGGCAGGGGAGGTCTAGGGGGCCCAATCCCTGGAGAAGTGTATTGGGTAGATGAGGAGCTGGGGGCTAAGAAAGCAGTCTGTCTCCAGGCGACTCACAGGTTGAAGTGCCCAACCAGAAGATGCAGTGCACTTCCTACTGTCCCTGGAGCCTGACTTCATTTGCATTTCTGTGTAACATCCCTGTGCCTTCTTGATGCAGGACCTGTCGATTTCTCTTTGGGCTGTCAGAAGGTGGAGGAAAAGATGGGCTGGCAACAATCTCTGCAAGAATCTGATGTGTCCAAAGTCCGCACCATTTACCTCAATGAACCCCTTAGGAACAGTTTCTGCAAAAACTCAATCAGGTGAGAAGTGTGTGTAGCTGGGAGGAGAGGAAGGAGGAAGAAGATGTGGTCCTCACCTGCAAGAAATACTTGGTGTGGATGCTTCAGGCTATAACAGTTGTCTCAGGCCTTGAGAAACTTTGAATTCTCAAGTTCACCACCAAGAATAGGCTGTGTTTTCGTCTCACCTTCAAGGTTTCTTTCTCTGAGTTGGCCTCTCCTCTCACTTGTGCCTGTTCATGGCAATACCAAGCAGCACACTGTCATTTGGGAGCTCTCTTTAGTATACCTACCTATGAGGTAAAGTGCTTTCCAGTGAAATCTCATAGATCTGCTGAGTTGTCCACCAATATCCTATATTAGGGAATTGAGCGTTTGGCTTCTTTTTTTTATTGAAGTTTAGTTAACATACAGAGTTATATTAATTTCAGGACTACAATATAGTGGTTCAACAGTTCTATACATTACTCAGTGCTCATCAAGATAACTGTACTCTTAATCCCCTTTACCTATTTCACACCCCCCCACTCACCTCCCTCTGACAACCACCAGTTCATTCTCTCATTTGAGTCTGTCTCTTTTTTGTTTCTTTTTTAAATTCCCATATGACTGCAATCATATAGTATTTGTCCTTCTCTGACTGACTTATTTCACTTAGCATTATACCCTCTAGGTCCATCCATGCTGTTGCAAATGGCGAGATTTCATTCTCTTTTATGACTGAGTAATATTCTGTTGTATATATGTGTTACACCTTTACCCATTCTATGGATGGACACTTGGGTTGCTTCTATATCTTGTATTGTAAATAATGCTGCAGTAAATATGGGTGTGCATGATCTTTGTGAATTTGGGTTTTTGTTTTCTTTGGATAAATATCCAAAGTGTATTATTAGATCATATGGTAATTATATTTTTAATTTTTCAAGGAACCTCCATAGTGTTTTCCACAGGGGCTGCACCAATTTGCATTCCTACCAACAGTGTGCAAGCGTTCCTTTTTCTCTATACCCTTCTTATTTCTTGTTTTTTATTTTATTTTATTTTAGCCATTCTGACAGGTGTAAGGTGATATTTCATTGTGATTTTAATTTGCATTTCCCTGATGATTAGTGATGTTGAGCATCTTTTTGTGTTATCTGTTGGCCATCTGTATGTCTTCTTTGGAAAAATGTCTATTTAGGTCCTCTGCCCATTTTTAATCAGATTAATTGTGGGGAGGTCTTAAGTTGAATAAGTTTATGTATTTTGGATGTTAACCTCTAATTGGATATATCATTTGCAAATATCTTCTCCCACTCAGTAGGGTGCCTGTTTGTTTTGTTTATGGTTTCCTTCACTATGCAAAAGCTTTTTATTTTAGTGTAGTCCTGATAGTTTAATTTTGCTTTTGTTTCTCTTGCCAGAGAAGACATATCTAGAAAAATATTTCTACGTTCAATGCCAAAGAAATAACTGCTTAGGAGTTTTATTATTTCAGGTCTCACATTTAGATATTTAATCCATTTTGAGGGTTTTTGTGTGTGTGTGTGTGTGTAGTGTAAGAAAGTGGTCCAGTTTCATTCTTTTGCATTTAGCTGTCCAGTTTTCCCAGTACCATTTCTTTTTTTTTTAAAGATTTTATTTATTTATTTGACAGAGAGAGAGATAGCGAGAGCAGGAACACAAGCAGGGGGAGTGGGAGAGGGAGAAGCAGGCTTCCCGCTGAGCAGGGAGCCCGATGTGGGACTCGATCCCAGGACCCTGGGATCATGACCTGAGCCGAAGGCAGATGCTTAACAACTGAGCCACCCAGGCGCCCTTCCCAGTACCATTTCTTAAAGAAACTCTTTTCCCCATTGTATATTCTTGCCTCCTATGTCGTAGATTAAGTGATGGTATGTGTGGGTTTATTTCTAGGTTCTCTATTCTGTTCTATTAACCTATGTGTCTATTTTTTGGCCCATATCACTATAAACTTCCTTCCTTAGGTTTTACTGTGTCCTAATAGTCTTTTGGTGGAGCTTTAAGGGTTTTTCATATATGGTACGTCATCTGCAACTAGTGATAGCTTTTCTTCTTCCTTATCAATTTGGATCTCCCCCCCCCCTTTTTTTTTCCTGTTTGCTGTGGCTAGGACTTGGCGGTACTATTTTGAATAAAACTGGTGAGAGTCGACACCCTTTTCTTGTTTTTGATCTTCGAGGAAAAGCTCTCAGTTTTTCACTGTTGAGTGTAGTGTTAGCTGTGGGTTTTTCATATAAAACCTTTAGTATGTTGAGGTACGTTTCCTCCAAGCCTATTTTGTTGGGAGTTTTTATTAAGAATGGATGTTATATTTTGTCAACTGCTTTTTCTGCACCTATTAGGATGATCATATGTTTTTATCCTTTTTCTTGTTGATATGATATATCACACTAATTGATTTGCAAATATTGAACCACATTTGCATCTCTGGAATAAATCTTACTTGATCCTGATTCTTTTAATGTATTGTTGGATTCAGTTTGGTACTATTTTGTTGAGGATTTTTGAATCTATTCTCATCAGGGATATTGGCCTGTCATTTTCTTTTTTGCAGTGTCTTTATTTGGTTTCAGTATTAGGGTAATGCTGGCCTTGTAGAATGAATTTGGAAGTTTTCCTTTCTCCTCCTTCTCTTCTTTTTTTTAAATAGTTTGAGAAGACTATATAGTAACTCTTTTTCAAAAGTTTGGCAGAATTCACCCGTGGAGCTATCTGGTCCTGGACTTTTGTTTGTTTGGAGTTTCTAGGTTACCAATTCAATTTCAATATTAGCAATCTGTGTGTTCAAATTTTCTATTTCTTCCTGCTTCAGTTTTGGAATATTGTATGTTTTTAGGAATTTATCCATTTCTTCTAGGTTGTCCAATTTTTGGCATATAATTTTTTCATAATATTCTCTTATAATCCTTTGTATTTCTGTGGTGTTGGTTATCTCTCCTCCTTCATTTCTGATTTTATTTGAGTCGTTTTTTCCTTGATGACTCTGGTTAGAATTTATCGATTTTTATCTTTTTTAAAGAACCATTCTTGGTTTCATTTATTTTTTCCAATGTTTTAGTCTCGTTTTATTTATTTCTACTCTAATCTTTATTGTCTCCTTCCTTCTACTAGCTTTGGACTTTATTCCTTCTTTTTCTAGCTCCTTTAGGTGTAAGGTTAGGTTGTTTGTTTGAGATTTTTAAAAAATTTCTTGAAGTAGGCCCATATCACTATAAACTTCCTTCCTTAGGTTTTACTGTGTCCCAAAGATTTTGGAACACTGTGTTTTCAATTTCATTTGTCTCCATGTATTTTTTTATTTCTTCATTGATTAGGTGCATGTTATTTAGTCTCATGTGCTTGTGTTTGTTTTTTTTTTTTTTTTTAAAGATTTTATTTATTTGACAGAGAGCGAGCATGAGTGGGGAGGAGGAGGAGAGGGAGAAGCAGGCTCCCTGCTGAGCAGGGAGTCAGACAAGGGGCTCAATCCCAGGACCCTGGGATCATGACCTGAGCCGAAGGCAGAAGAGTAACCGACTGAGCCACCCAGACACCCCATGTTTGTGTTTTTTAGTTTTTTTTTTTTTTTTGTAATTGATTTCTAGCTTCATATCATTTTGGTCAGAAAAGATGCTTGATATTATTTTTTTTTGCAAATATTAGCATTTTGCCACATTTGTCTTATTATTCCTTCTCTCTCATATATATATAATTTTTTTCTCTATGTAGTCTCTTTCTCATACACACACACACATACATATATATCACACATTTTTTTTCTGAACAATTTGAGATTGGATTGCAAATATGATGCCTATTTACATCAGTGTGTGTTTCCTGAAAATAAGACCATTTTCCCTTATAGACATAGTATAATTATAAAAATCAAGACAGTAACATCAATTTGATATTATTATCTAATCTATAGACCTTATTCAAATTTTACTAATTACTAATGTCTTTTTTTATGTTATGTTAATCACCATACATTACATCATTAGTTTTTGATGTAGTGTCCCATGATTCATTGTTTGTGTATAACACCCAGTGCTCCATTCAGTATGTGCCCTCTTTAACACCCATCACCAGGCTAGCCCACCCCCCCACCCCCTCCCCTCTAGAACCCTCAGTTTGTTTCTCAGAGTCCATAGTCTCTCATGGTTTGTCTCCCCCTCCGATTTCCCCAATCTTCTAAATTACGAAGACTTGTTTTGTGGCCTAACATATGATTTACTCTAGAGAATGTTCTGTGTGCACTTGAAAAGAATGTGTATTCTGCTGTTTTGGATGGAATATCCTGTTTATATCTATTACATCGTTCTGGTCTAATCTGGTTCACAGCTACTGTTTCCTTGTTGATTTTCTCTCTGGATCATCTATCCATTGATGTAAGTGGAGTGTTGAAGTCCTTTACTATTAGCTGTATCACTGTCAGTTTCTTCCTTTATTACTGTTAATGTTCGTTTTTTGTGTTTAGGTGCTCCTAGGTTGAGTGCATAGATATTTAACAATTGTTATATCTTCTTATTGGATTAATCCTTTTATCATTATGTAGTGTATTGTCTCTTGCTATAGTCTTTGTTTTAAGGTCTATTTAGTCTGATACTAGTATTGCTACCCCAGCTTTTTTTTTTTTTTTTTTAAGCTCCCATTTGCTTGGTATGTTTTTTCATCTCTTCACTTTCAGGTCTTTAGGTCTGGAGTGAGTAACTTATAAGCAGCTTATGGATTATGTTTGTTTATTATTGTTTGTTTTTATCTATTCAGTACCCTATGTATTTTGATTTGAGCATTTAGTCCATTTACATTTAATTATTGATAGGTATTTACTTACTGTCATTTTGTCAATTGTTTCTGGTTGTTTTGTAGTTCTTCTCTGTTCCTTTCTTTTCTTGCTCTTTTTCTTTGTGGTTTGATGGCTTTCTTTAGTGCTATGCTTGGATTTCTTTATTTTTTGTGTAACTATTATAGGTTTTTGATCTATGGTTACCATCAGGATCATTTATATGAAATCTTATGTATTTAGCACTCTATGCTAAGTTGATAGGCACTTAAGTTCAAACACATTCTAAAAGCACTAAATTTTTACTTCCCCCTCTGTTTTATGTATATGATGTCATATTTTACGTCTTTTTATTTTGACCAGTTTTTTTGGAAGGTAATTTTACTACTTTTGTCTCTTTTTAATAAATATTTTATTTATTTGAGAGATAGAGATAGAGAGGAAGCACAAGCAGGGGAAGGGGCAGAGGGAGAGAGAGAGAGGGAGAAGCAGACTCCCCAGAGCCTGACGTGGGGCTGAATACCAGGACCCTGAGATCATGACCTAAGTCGAAGTCCAATGCTTAACCAACTGAGCCACCCAGGCACCCCACTACTTTTGTCTTTTAACCTTCATAGTCACTTTTTAAGTGATTCATCTACTACCTTTACTATGTTTGCTTTTACCTGTGAAATTTTTTCCTTTCATACTTTTCTTTTAATTATGGCCTTTTCTTTCCACTTAAGGAATTTCCTTACACATTTCTTGTAAGACTGCCTTAGTGGAGATGAACTCCTTTAACTTTTGTTTGTCTGGGAAACTCCTTACCTCTTTTTCTATTCTGAATGGTAACCTTGCTGGATAAAATATTCTTAGTTGTAGGGTTTTTTTTTTTTTTCTTTTAGTATTCTGAACTTTTGGTCTGCAGTTTCTGTTGAAAAATCACCTTATAGCTCTTTATGGGGTTTTCCTTGTATGTAACTCTCTGCTTGTCTCTTGCTTTTTAAAAAATTCTCTCTTTATCATTACTCTTTGGCATTTTAATTATTATATGTCTTGGTGTACGTATCTTTGGGTTCATCTTGTTAGGGACTCTCTCTGCTTCCTATATCTTGATGTCCCCAGATTAGAGTCATTTTCAGCTATTATTTCTTCACATAAATTTTTTGCCCCTTCTTTCTCTTCTTTTTCTAGGATCCCTATAATGCGGATGTTATTACACTTGATGATGCCACAGAGTTCCCTTAACCTATTTTCATTTTTTTATTATTGATTTTTCTTTTTTTTAAAAGATTTTATTTATTTAACAGAGAGAGATACAGTGAGAGAGGGAACACAAGCAGGGGGAGTGGGAGAGGGAGAAGCAAGCTTCCCACGGAGCAGGGAGCCTGATGCGGGGCTCGATTCCAGGACCCTGGGACCATGGCCTGAGCCGAAGGCAGACGCTTAACCACTGAGCCACCCAGGCGCCCCATTATTGATTTTTCTTTTTGCTGTTCAGCTTGGGTGCTTTCCATTACCCTGTCTTTGAGATTGCTAATCTGTTCTGCATCTTCTAATATGCTTGTGGTTCCCTCTAGTGTATTTTTTATTTCTGTTATTGAATTCTTCAGCTCTCACTGGTTTTTTAATTTTTTCTGTCTCTTTGTTGAAGTTCTCACTGAGTTCATCCACTCTTTTCTCAAGTCCCATGGGTATCTTTATGATCAGTACTTTGAATTTTTTTTATCAGGCATATTATTTTTGTTTCATTTTGGTCTTTTCCTGTGATTTTTGTCTTGGTCTTTCATTTGTGACATATTCTTCTGTCTCCTCATTTTGTCTAATTCTCTGTGTCTATATCTATGTATTAGGTAGGTTGCTTACATCTCCTGGACTTGAATATACTGGCCTTCTGTAGAAGAGTGGTGCCCTATAGTGCAATCTCCCTTGGTCACCAGAGCCACATCCTCCAGGGGTGTCCCCTCTGTGAGCTGCTTGTACCCTCCTCTTATGGTCGGGCCTCAATTACCCTTAGTTCAGCCAGCTGCAGTGACTCACCTTTCCTTCTGTTTGTGCACAGGACAGGGTTTGCTCCCTGCACTGTGGAGAGATCTGTCTGTGGCTACTGTGGGCTTGTTGGTGGGCAGGGCCAGAAGTCAGCCTAGCTGTCTGCAAATAGCCTCTCTGACACAGCTGCAGATGCACAGTAGGGCAGGGCTTGCTTTCTGCATAGCCAGCTAAGAGGCCTGGCTGCAGAAACCATGGGCATGTTGGTATGTGGGGTTATTTCTCCCTCTTTCCAGAGCAGGAGTCACTTTGAAGTGGTTCTGGTCCCTGTGGGAGTTGCTTGCAGGGTGTGGTGGGGCAGGAGCTGTTTTGGTAGGATGCCTGCTGAGGAATCAAGCAGGTTGGATGGGGTGGGTCCACAGGGGAATGCTGGGGTGGGGCACCCTAATGCTAGCAAGGTAGATGAAAAGTATTTCTAGCTCCCACAAACATCTGGCTATCTAGGCTGAGGAAGGGAAAGAGAAATGGCCTCTGCCAGCACTCTTGTTCCTAGAAGAATCTCATGCAGATTCCTGCTCCTCCAGCACATGTTTTAACATTAGTAAATAAATCTCCTTCCTGTATACCCCATGTGCTTTTCAAACTGCTGCTTCTGTGTCAGGTCTTGGGCTGAGTTTAGTATACTGGCTCTTTAAGGGCAGGGACTCAGCTTTCTCTCTGTTTCTGGCTCTCCCACAGTTATGCCTGCTGAGTTTTACAGCTCTTGGATTGAAGCCCTGCTGGTTTTCAAAGCCAGATTTTTGGGGATTCATCAGTGTGGGTCCCCAAGTCTGGGGGCGCCCTGTGTGGGATCAGATCCTCCTGCTTCTTGGGACTTGTGCTGTCCTCCCCCCCTCCCCAAACCGCCCCGCCATTTGTTGTTAGTTGTGCCGGGAATTTGGTTCCCAACTGCAACTCTGCCCCTCCTGCCCTTTTTGGTGTGGCTTCTCTGTGATGGAGCTGTTATCTCGGTGCGTTTGTGGGACAAGTTGAACTCTGGATCCTCCTATTCTGTTGTCTTCCCAAAACTCCTGGTCTTTCTGATTTTAAAATATAGTATATTCATTAGAAAACAAGAAACACACCTGTGATGGCTTTCTTTGTCCATGACCTGGCGTAGGCATTGGGGGTGGGGGGGAGGTTGATGGATTTAAGATAACTTTTAGTGATAAAGAACCTGTGAGGGAGAGAAGGGAGAAAAATTGGTGACTCTTATTATCCTTGAACTATAAGATGAATGTTTAGAAGTTTTGTTACAAGAATTACAGGGTATTAGAAAATGTGGAATACATCTTGCTTATCTACTGTATTCATAGTACTTAGTTCCTGAAATGGGGAAAATTCTTTTTTTTTTTTTTTTAATTTTATTTATTTATTTGAGAGAGAGAGAATGAGAGAGAGAGCACATGAGAGGGGGGAGGGTCAGAGGGAGAAGCAGGTTCCTTGCTGAGCAGGGAGCCCGATGCGGGACTCGATTCAGGGACTTCAGGATCATGACCTGAGCCGAAGGCAGTCGCTTAACCAACTGAGCCACCCAGGCGCCCCGGGGAAAATTCTTTCTTTATCCTGACATTGTTTTCAGATAATAATGAATGTTTTTAAAAATGGCAAAAAAATCTTTAGGAAAGAGTCAGTGTTTTATAACAATATTTTATCTACTTCTGGGTTTTCCTTTGGTGTTTTTAGAGTTCACAGTGTTAACTGATAATGATATTTTTCTTTTTACCTACAGCACAGCCAAGTACAGCATGTGGTCATTCCTCCCTCGATATTTGTATCTGCAGTTTAGCAAAGCTGCTAATGCTTTCTTCCTGTTCATTACTATATTGCAGGTAATATTTCTGAACACATTATTAGTTTAAGCTTTTTAGAAAAGAAAATATAAAAAGCTCATTTAGCTGAAATAAGAATTTGATGTAGAGAATAAATTCAAACACTGTTAAGAAGAGAATTCTCTTCTTACAATATTTAAATTACTCAGTAAGACCCATTTTTGGGCTGAAAAACATGTTTATGCCCAATATATGATTTGGTCCACAGTTCTTCCTAATTTAGATCACTAATGAGATATTATTGGACCAACTTCTATAATTTATGCCACCTCCATGATAGGATAATTTTAATATATTTAAAGGAATAGTTTAAAGAAAGCCCGAATGCTAGTTTAAAATAGCTAATTTTCTTTTCTTTTTTTGTATTTCAGTAAGAACACTTAATGTGAGGTCTACCTCCTTAACAATTTTAAGTATACAATATAGCAGTGTTATCCATAGACATCTGTTGTACAGCAGATCTCTAGGACTTATTAATTTTGCATAACTGAAACTTTATGCTCTCTCCCTCTCTAGCCCCTGACACCATTTCACTCTGATTCCATGAATCTGACCATGTTAGATGTCTCATATAAGTGGACTTATGCAGGATTTGTCGTTCTGTGGGTAGCTCATTTCACTTAGCATAATGTCCTCAAAGTTCATCCATGTTGTTATATATGGCAGGATTTCCATCTTTTTAAAGTCTGAATAATATCCCATTGTATATATGCCACACTTTCTTTATCCAGTCATCCATCGACAGACATTGAGGTTATTCCCATATCTTGGCTATGGTGAAAAATTCTGCTATGAACATGGGAGTGCTGCTATGTCTCCAAGATCCTGATTTCAACTCTTTCGGATAAATACCCAGAAGTGGGATTGCTGAACCATATGGTAGTTCTATTTTTAATTTTTTGTAAAAGCTTCATATTACTTTCTATAACAGCAGCACCATTTTCTATTCCCACCAGAAGTGTACAAGGGTTCCAATCTTTTCACATCCTCACCAACACTTGTTATTTTTTTGTGTTTTGCTAATAGCCATCCTAACATGTGTGCGGTGATATGGAATTTCATTTGCGTGATGATTAGTGTGATGTTGAGCACCTTTTCATGTCCCTCTTGGCCATTTGCATGTTGTCTTTAGAGAAATGTCTATTCAGGTCATTTGCCCATTTTGATTGGATTATTATTTCTTTTCCCTATTGAGTTGGAGTTCCTTATACATCCTTATCAGATCGGGGGGGCTTCAAATATTTTCTCCTATTCTGTAGGTTGCTTTTTCATTTTATTGATGGATCCCCTTGCTGTGCAGAAGCTTTTCAGTTTGATGTAGTCCCACTTGTCACTTTTTGCTTTTGTTGTCTGTGCTTTTGGCATCCTATCCAAGAAATCATTGCCAAGACCAATGTCTAGAAGCTTTCCCTCTGTTTTCTTTTAGGAATAACATCTTCTCAAAACAGTTAAATTCAAGACTTTCCGTATTTTGGTTTATTCCTGTTTATTCAACCTTATTTTCATCATGAACCCTACAATCCAGCACAACCCAAGAGGCAAGCCTCCTCACAATTCCCCAATTTTCTTCCTATCTCTAGACCTTGGTTCATTCTATTACCTAACCCAGAAGACACTCATCTGGCTATAATCTATCCATTCTCTTAAAGGCTCAGCTCAAATTCACCTTCCTTCAAACTTCACGAAATGCCATAGTCCATCTTCATCTTCTGTAGCAATGATCTGTGCTATATGTTATAACTGATTTTATTTTTTCTGGAAAACTGTAAATTCCTTGAATAGAAATAGTGCCTTCAAAATGGCCAAGCTTTGGGATAAGAATTTAGTGAATTTGTTGAACTGAACTTAAACAGAAGACAGGCATTAGTGAACATTTATAGAGGTCACCATAAGTGTGTACCAAAATTTGTGCATGGAATTAAGAATTCAAGGATGAATTATTAGAGCTAGCTCCTACCTTTGGAGAGCTGGTAGTCTTAACATACAAATACTTTATAAATATTTCTTTAAGTATTAGGGGAACACAGCGTCCTTTGGGCTTGAGGGTGAGTGGTTCAGGAAAATCTAGTGAAAAAGATGACCTTTGAGCCAAAGATTAGAGGAGGAGGAGTCTAACAGTAAGCAGAGGGGCAGCGGAAGAAGAGAAGGCCTTTCAGGCACAGGAGACTGTGTGAGCAAAGGCACAGAAACAAGCACTGGTTGCCTTTTATAGGAAACAGGGACAAAGAGGGGGGAGGGAAAGAGGTAGAATTTTCTCTGAGAACATTTTATGTATTTTGAATTGTGAAAAATTTAAAGTATTAAATTTTTTTCTAGTGTGTGAAATGTTCTAGGGAACAGCAAAAATTTTTTTTGGAGCATAAGGTGTAAAAGAAGCTAAAGATGTTAGCTGAGATCAGGTTATAAGAAGCTTAGTGTGCTACATTCAGAAGCTTGGACTGTATTCTAGCGATAGGAAAAAGGCAGTGACAGTCAGGAGCTAGAGTGAAGCGACCAGCTCTGGTTAGGCTTCACCGAGGGAGAGACGAGAGAGGCCTGCGAATGACAAGACTGGCTTGGAGGTGCCCTGCAGAGAGAGATGGAGAGGACGGGCAGATAGGAGTTATAGGAAAGACAGATTTAATCGATAGCCTAAGCAATCCTAAAATTTCTCCCCTTCCTCTTCTGGTTCTCAAATTGTATTGTATTATATTGTATGTATCTTATTTATTTTGTTTATTATTTTATTTATTTAATTTAATTTTCAATTTAATTTTTATTTTTATGTATTTTTTGTATTTATGTAGTTTTATCTTTTAATGTATTTGTTTATGTAATTTTTAATGTATTTATGTAATTTTATTTCTTATGTATTTATATAATTTTATTATGTATTTATGTAATTTTATTTTTTATGTATTGATGTAGTTTTATTTAATTTTAATTTAATTTTATTTTTTAAAGATTGTATTTATTTACTTGAGAGAGCGAGAGAGAGAGAGAGAGAGAAAGAGCATGAGCAGGGGGAGGGAGAGGGAAAAACAGGCTCCCCGCTGAGCAGGGAGCCCCACTCCGGACTCATCCCAGGACCTGAGATCATGACCTGAGCCAAAGGCAGATGATTAACCAACTGAGCAGCCCAGGTCCCCCTCAGATTGCTTTTAAAGTAGCTATAAGAATCATCGAGAGTTTCAAAATAAACACTATTTTGCTACACAAAGAAATAATAAGCAAGCAGGAAATAAGGCAGCATAGAGAGTACACACAGGCCCAAGTCTGGAAATACAGGGCTAAGAACTGGTCTAAATCTGGAAAACTAAAGGGTCCAATCTAGGACCTCACCTACCCTTCCATCCATCAGGAAACTGCCACAGCCTGTTTATCACTTTATTTCTCATTTATTTATTTATTTAGAGAGTGTGAGCAGGGGCAAGGGGGGCAAGGAGGGGCAGAGGAAGAGAGAATCTAAAGGCAGGCTCCACGCTCAGTGAGGAGCCCCAAGCAGGGCTCAATCTCACAACACTGAGATCATGACCCGAGCCGAAATCAAGAGTCAGACACTTAACTGAGCCACCCAGGCGCCCCACTTTATTTCTCATATTTTAAACAGTGGGGGGTAGACCCAGAGTGCCTTCCACCGGAAATTATAAGAAATGTTATTCACCTGTGCCTCCAAAGAAAATTTCTCTTCTGCCTCAAAAAGAAGATTCAGTTAACTGACCTTCTGGATTTAACTATTTTGAAAGGATGCTGTTTTAGACATTTAAGTTTTGAACTATTCTTTTCAAAATGTGACAAAAGTATTGGAAAGGTGACATAATGACCGAAGTGTTAAGAAGTCGCACTTTGCCATAATGTAATGTTTAGTGTCCTGCTTCAGGGAGGGTTTTGATATGCTAAGAGTCTCCCTCCTCTTTTTATTTGACGCTGTGGGTTGTTCTTATGTCCCGGGTATGCCACTAATAGCCTGACTTTTAGTGTTAAGCAAAATATAAGAGTCATCATAAGATTCTTGGTCACTCTGATTGTTTTTGCAGCAAATTCCAGATGTATCTCCAACGGGAAAATATACAACTCTTTTGCCTTTGATGATTATTCTTATGGTTTCTGGCATCAAAGAGATTGTAGAAGATTATGTAAGTTTACTGTTAGTGAAATGTTCTCAAAACTACTCCCTTGAGTAGAAGAGGCATGGTTGTTGTTGTTGTTGTTTTCAAGCTTCTTGTTGGAACTGGTATAATTTTTTAAATCTGTAGTTGATGTGAAGAAACAAATTAAAGTTTTAAGATTTCAAATCTTAAATTATGTGTGTGTGTGTTTATTTGAGAAACCAGTAGGACTTAATTGTGGTCATCAGATATATCTTTGAGGCTATAATGCAACCAGAAAATCCTAACGGGCTAAAAAGTTCAGGAATTGTGCAGTGACTTCACTTCTCCTTTAACCTTATCACAGATACAATTTCTTTTTTTTTTTTTTTTCAAGATTTTATTTATTTGTTAGAGAGAGAGCACAAGTAAGGGGAGGGGCAGAGCAGGCAGAGGGAGAAGCAGACTCCCGGCTGAGCAAGGAGCCCAATGCGGGATTCGATCCCAGGACCCTGAGATCATGATCTGAGCTGAAGGCAGACGCTTAACGGACTGAGCCACCCAGGTGACCCCACAGATACAATTTCACATGAGCCTACAGATTTTAGCAGTGAAGGAAAAGAAGAGAGATATTTAATACTGTTTTCTGTTTGTTCTGACCCTACCTACTACAGCTGAGGTCACTCTAGTAGAGATCCCTTCCTCCTCACTCACAATCCTAATGCTCATTTTCCAAAATTGCTAGCTATTGTTATTCCTATGTTTCTGCCTCGTTCCTTCATATCTTGAAAAGATAGGTCATCAGTAAAATCTATTTGGTTTCTGGTTTTTTGATTGCTTTATAATATGAAAGAATTTTTCAAACTTAATCAAAAGCCTTGAGCTAAATTGGGGCATAATTCAAGATTGCTAATTATGTGTTTAACTAGAAAGATAGTCATTGAAAGCAACATATAATATGCTGACATTTTAAGTAGCACTTCACTATGTAGGAGGCCCTGTATTGTATGTATTTATGTGTGTGTGCACGCGTGCGTGTGTGTATTCATTTACACTGAGGCACATACTGGTTCGTGACCTGACATGGCTACATTCATAAGAGGCGGAGCTGGAATGTCAACCAAGGTAAGCTGTCTCTAGGGGCCGCACACTTAACCACTTTGCTTTACTCCCTCCCTTAGATCACATCTTAATTTAGAGAGTCGGATAAAAGCAAAACAAAATTGAAATTAGTTATAGCCAAAGAAAAAAAAAAAAAACCACACAAAAAACAACCCCCCAAAATAAAAAAAAACCCCAAATCCTTTACAGTCAGGTTTGCTGCCTCTATTCTTTCCTAAACCTACTATGACTTGTATTATGATGTGAATTATTCACTTTGAACTTTTAACATAATGGGTTTTTTTCTATAACAGAAACGACATATGGCAGACAAATTGGTTAACACAAAGACCACGATAGGTAAGATATTAGATTAAGCTTTTATTCGCTTTCACTATAAAAAATATCTAAATTGACCAAATAGATACACGTACTATGTTTCATAACGTTTCATTATTTAAAGAAATATAGAAAACAAAGAACAACCATTAGGAAACTGCTTCCTATATGTGAGAATCATTAATTACGTTAATTAGAATAAAATAAACAAAATTGGAATATTTGGAATATGAGCAATTCTTATGTCAATAAAGATCTGGGTGTTACATAGTCTCTCTCAGTCATAGTTTTGATATGTGCTATCTTTGTAATTGATTAGAAATATATAATGTTGCTTTCGGGCTATCAGCCAGTATTTTAGCATGTAATGGCAAACTGTTTTCTCTTTAGGATTGGAAGTAACTTAACATAGCTTTACCTAACAGTCATCTATCTATCCTTATGTTAAGTTACATTATATTATACATACTGCTCTATTTTGGTGCAGTGCATGTGAACACAGTTTACATATTTTTCCAGTTTATATCAAGGTAAAATTAATAAGGACAGTACTTTATAAAGAAACACATTTAGTTTTTTGGAAAAATATCTTTTATTATTTTGGACTTTACCTGATGCAATTGTTACAGTTAATATAGTTCTATGTTTTCCAGTGTTAAGAGAGAATGCATGGAAAATGGTTATGTGGAAAGAGGTAAGAATGTATTTTAAGTTAGTGATAAGCACCTACCATATTTAGAGTTACAGATTTTTATGTCTGAAACATGTCTTCAAGAACTGTCAAATTATCCTATTTTGTAGATGAGGAAGGAAGTAGAGGATCAAAGGGAATAACTATTTTGCTCAAGGTCACACAGCCTGAAAGTGGTGAAAATAGGCTTTGAATTTAAGTCTGTTTGGTTGGAAGTCTACATGCTTTCTAATGTGCCTCAGTGTTACTTTTGTGTCATTGACTGGAATATTTAAAGATGATGCTTCACAAACTGTTGCTCAGGGTACAAGGCAACCTTTTTTTTTTTTAATTTTATTATGTTATGTTAGTCACCATACATTACATCATTAGTTTTTGATGTAGTGATCCACGATCCATTGTTTTCGTATAACACCCAGTGCTCCATGCAGTACGTGCCCTCCTTAATACCCATCACCGGGC
>NC_138371.1:107544694-107569409 GCF_054177405.1 Leptonychotes weddellii | reverse complement strand
GTATGGGGATTAACATAAGAATAAAAAATAAATAAATAAATAAATAAATAAATAAATAACAAAAAAATGCTAAACCAAAAAAAAAAAAAAACCCATGGAGGTCAGAAAGAAATGGCATAACATTTTTAAAACGCTGATAGGGAAGAACTGTCAGTCCAGAATCATGTATCCAGCAAACACCTTTTTCAAGAATGGAGAGAGAATTAAAACATTCTCAATTGAAGGAAAAATAACAGAAGCTGTTGTCACAAGGCCCACTGTCAAAGAATGGCTAAAGGAAGGTCTTGAAACATAAAGGAAACCATAAAAAAGGAACGAACATAAGGAAGAAGAAAGAAGGAACATGATAAGCAAAAATAAGGTTAAATACAGTAAGCTTTTTTTCCTTTTGAGTTTCCTAAATTATGTTTGATGGTTGAAGCAAAAATCATAAGATGATCTAATATGGTTCCAAATGTGTGAGTGAAAATATTTAAGATATATAACAGGGAAGGGTAAAGAGACATAAGAGGAAGCAAGGCTTCTATATTTAAATTTGTAAAATGATGATACAAATAAACTGTGAGAAGTTGCTTATAAATAATGTAATGCCTGGAGCAACCACTACAATAGTTATACAAAGGAAGATACTAAAAACACTATCAATAAACCAAAACGGAATCCTAAAAAATGTCCAAGTAACCCAAAGGAAAGCAGGAAAAAGCAAAAAGCAAAACCAGAGAGGACAAACAAAAAAAATCAATAATTCTATTAAATGTAAATGGTATTAATACGCCATTAAGTTTTGAATTAAAGTAATATCTAATGGATTAAAAACATGATCCAACTATATGCTGTCTATTCAAAACTCATTTTAATTATATAGGCAGGTTAAAAGTAAAAAGATGGCACGTGGGTGGCTCAGTCGGTTAAGCGTCTGCCTTCTACTCAGGTCATGATCCCAGGGTCTAGGATCCAGCCCCATATGGGGCTCCCTGCTCAGCTAGGAGCTTACTTCTCCCTCTCCCTCTGCCTCTCTCCCCTACTCATGCTCTCTCTCTCTCTCTCAAATAAATAAAATCTTTAAAAAAAAGTAAAAAGATGGAAAAAGATATATCATGTAAAGATTAATTAAAAGAAATCAGGAGTGGCTATATTAATATCAGATCAAGTAGACATCAGAGCAAATGAAATAGCTAGAGACAGGAACATTTTTTTCTTATCGTTATACAATGATAAGAGAGTCAATCCACCAATAAGACATAGCAATGCTAATGTGTGTATACATCAAAAAACAGAACTGCAAATATGTGAAGCTAAAAGTGATAGAACTTAGAAGATAGACAAATCCACATTTATAGTTGGAAACTTCAGCAACCCCCTCTCATTAATTGACAGAACAATTAGATCGAAAATTCTTCAAGATACAGAACTATATGCCATTAATCAACAGGATCTGTTTGATATTTATACAACATTCAACAATACCCAACAAAAGAAAAACACACATTCTTTTCAGTGTGCAAGGAACACACACCCTGTGTCATAAAACAAGCCTCATAAAATTAGAAGAATTGAAACCATGGAGAATGTGTTCTCCAACCACGGTGGAATAAAGCTAGAAATCAGTGACAAAGATAACAGAAAAACCTACAAACACCTGAAAAAGGTAAACTGAATAGCTCAGTACCTACTAAGGAAGTTGAATTTATAATTTAAAAGCTCCCCCAAAAGAAATCTCAAATCTCAGGCCCAGGTGAGAAATCTCACTGGAGATTTCTAACAAACACACAAAGAAAAATTAACATCAATTATACACAGTCTCCTCCAGAAAACAGAAGAGAGGGACTGCTTCCCGACAAAGCTGTTATTACCCTGATATCCAAACCAGACAGAGACAGTGGAAAAAAACAAAACCCAACAGTCCAATATTCCTCATGGGTATAGCCACCTGAATTCTTCAAAAGTATTAGTAAGTGGAATTCAGCAATATATGAAAAGAGTTATAAAGGTTTATTCCATGTACTCAAGGCTTGTTTAATAATTGAAAATCTATCCATGTAATCCACTATTTTAGGCTAAAGAAGAAAAATCACATGATAGTATTAATAAATGCAGGAAAACATCTGACAAAATTCAGGGTCGATTCATGATAAAAACTTAGAGAAATGTAGAAATAGAGGGGAACATCCTCAACTTGGTAAAGAACATCTACAAAAAAACTTAGAGCTAATATTAAAATACATGTGGTGAAATATAAGTGTAAAGACTAAATTCATTCCCCCTGAGACAGGAAACAGGCAAGGATATCTGCTTTCACTATTCTTGTTCACATAGCACTGGAAGAGTTAAAAAGTCCACTAAGAGGAAAACAAGACATACAGACTGGAAGGGAAGTAATAAGACTGTCTCTATTTGATTTTGACATGGTTGTCTACATAGAAAAGTTGTCTACCTAGATTCCCAAGGAATCTAAAATAAACTGAAATAATGTGTTTTTGGCAAGGATATAGGATACCAGATAAATATACAAAACCACTTGTTTTTTTAAAAAAGATTTTATTTATTTGATAGAAAGAGACAGCGAGAGAGGGAACACAAGCAGGGGGAGTGGGAGAGGGAGAATCAGGCTTCCTGCCGAGCAGGAAGCCCGATGTGGGGCTTGATCCCAGGACCCTGGGGTCATGACCTGAGCCAAAGGCAGAGGCGTAATGACTGAGCTACCCAGGGGCCCCTACAAAACCACTTTTATCTCTGTATAGTAGCAATAAATGTGTGGACCCTGAAATTAAAAATACAGTATCGGGGCACCTGGGTGGCTCAGTCGGTTAAGTATCTGCTTTCAGCTCAGGTCATGATCCTGGGATTGAGCCCTACGTTGGGCTTCCTGCTCAGCAGGGATTCTGCTTCTCCCTCTCCCTCTGCTCCTCCCCCAACTCCTGCTCCTGCACATAAAATCTTTAAAAAAAAATATGGTGTAAGTACTCAAAATGTGAATTAGGGGGCACCTGGGTGGCGCCGTTGATTAAGCATCTGACTCTTGGTTTCGACTCAGGTCGTGATCTCAGGGTTTTCAGATCAAACCCCGCGTAGGGTTCTGCACTTGGTGCAGAGTCTGCTTGAGACTCTGTCTCCCTCTGCCCCTACACTTTCTCTCTCTCTCAAATAAATAAATCTTTAAAAAATATGAATTAAGTGTAAATCTAACAAGATAGACAGGATCTGTATGCTGAAAATTTCATTACAATGTTGATGAAAGAAATTAAAGAAGATCTAGATAGATGGACAGATAAACAGTGTTCATGGATTGGAAGACTCAATACAGTAAGGATGTTAATTCTCCCCAAATTGACATACAGATTTAATGCAACTCCTATGAAAATACCAGCAAGGTCTTTTGTAGAGATAGATGAGCTTATCCTAAAATATGTACAGAATGGCAAAGAAACTGTAATAGCTAAAACAATTTTGAAAAAGCAGCATAAAATGGAAGGAATAAATCTACCTGATTTCAAGTCATTTTTTAACTACAGTAATCAAGAGTGTGTAGTTTTGGTAAGGGATAGACACACAGCTCAATGCAGCAGAATAGAAAAGCCAGAAATAGATCTACACAGATATGCCCAAATGATTTCATCAAAGGAACAAAAGCAATTCATTGGAGAAAAGATAAACTTTTCAACAAATGGTGCTGGAGCAATTATATGTGCATAGGCAAAAAACAAATTAAAAAACACTTGACCTAAGTCTCATACTTTATACAAAAGTTAACTAATAATTTATCATAACTTAAATGTAAAATGTAAAACTAAAAAACTTTTAGGAAAAAAAATTGGAAAAAAATCTTCAGAATTTAGAGTAGGCCAAGATTTTCAGAATCAATACTAAAAATGTGATCCCGAAAAGGAAAAATTGATAAATTGGACCTCATCAAAATGAAAAGCTTTTGCTTTTGAAGAAGATGAAAAGACAAGCTGAAAACTGGGAGAAAATATTCGCAAACCACATATCTGACAAAGGATTGGTATTTCAAATATATAAAGAACTCTCAAAACTCTACAGAAAAAAAAAAATAGCCAAACCAAACAATTCAATTAGAACATGGGGAAAAAAAGACATTTCATGGAACAGGATATAAAAATGGCAAATAAGCACATGCAGGTATTTTCTACATCATTAACCATTAGTGAAATGTTACTACATACCTATCAGAATGGCCAAAATTAAAAATAGTTCCAACACCAAATTCAGGTAAGGATGTGGAGAAACTGGATCATTCAAACACAATGGGAATATAAAATGATACAGCCACTTGGGAAAACATTTTGGCGGTTTTGTATAAAATTAAACATGCAAATATTATATGACCCAGTAATTGTACTATCCCAGAGAGATGAAAAGCTATGTTCACAGAACAGACAACCTTTATGCAAATGTTTATAGCGGCTTTATTAGCAATAGCCAGCTATCCTCTAGTAGGTGAATGTTTAACTGTGATACAGCTATACTTATTTTTGTTTATTTATCTTAAATCCAGACACTTTACTAAACTCTCTTACACATTTTTATGATTTTTAAGTCAAGCAGATAGCATTTTTGGGGTAACAAATTCTTTCTATAAAAGTTGGTTCATTTCTGGTGTTTATTTTTCAGTAATCATACTTAATTTCTTTTTTCCCCAGTCATATGGTATTACCCAGAAACTCCTGAGCAGTTGCAAATAAATTTGGTGATAGAACCTAGTCTCTTCTTGATCCTGACTAACATGGAAATGCTTTAACATTTTATAGTTAAGTGTGGATAGTTGCTTTTTGTTTGCTTTTATCAAATTTGTGAAGTTTTGCTAAGATTTTTTTTTCTAGAATGCATGTTAAGCTTTTTACTATTTTTTCTGCCTCTATTGATAGGATAATGTTTTTTCTTTTTTAATTCATTAATATATCACCCTTGAGCATCTGTTTTTGAGTGTACTGGTAATACATATTTTCTTTTTCGGGGAAATATTTGTTCATGTTGTTTGTTCATTTTTCTATTGGGATATTTATATTTTTATTGGTTTATAGGATTTCTTTACATATTTTTCTTACTAATTATTTGTCAGTTATATGTATTATAAATGTCTAGAAGACATTTACCCAGTTGGTAACTTGGTCTTATACTTTATTTAAGGCATCTTTTGATTAACAGAAGTTCATCCCAAACTGTTTCAATGTAGGTTTCTGAGTGTCAAAACTTCCAAGATATTGTTTGCATGCCTGAAAATATTTGCATTAAACTTCCACATTCGTTTGATATTTGGGAAATTTAAAGGTCTAAATTTAAAGGTCTTTTATTTAGATAACTAAAAGTAAAAATTCACTGTCTTCTTATATCTTGTATTGTTGTTAAAAAGACTGATGACAATTTGATTCTTTTTTTTTTTTAAAGATTTTATTTATTTATTTGAGAGAGAGAGAGAGAATGAGAGAGAGAGAGAGCCCGAGATGGGGGAAGGTCAGAGGGAGAAGCAGACTCCCTGCTGAGCAGGGAGCCTGATGTGGGACTGGATCCTGGGACTCCAGGATCATGACCTGAGCTGAAGGCAGTTGCTTAACCAACTGAGCCACCCAGGTGCCCTGACAATTTGATTCTTGTTCTCCTGAAGATGATCCGCTTTTTCTCTCTGGAAAGTTGAGATCATCTTATTGCAATGAGACATTCTCTAGATCAGTGTTTCTCCCACTGTGATCCCTGGACCAGCACCATCACCATACTTTTGGAAATACAAATTCTAGCGACCCACCCCAGACCTACTGAAAAAAACAAAACAAAACAAAAAACAACAACAAAAAAACCCTCGGGGTACATCTCAGCGGTCTGTATTTAAAGACTTCCAGGTGAATCTGATGCATGCAAATCAGGTGATGCATGGAATCACTATTCTAGATCCTTGCTACTCTAAGCGTGGTCCAGAGTTCAGCATCATCAGCTACATCCATAAATGTATCAAACATGACATGATGTTTGGTTATAGTGACTGTGCTTTCAAAAATGTTATTTTCATATAGAGATGATGAAAACTTAACTTTCCTACATCTTTCAATCTTATTAAAATTATTTGCAAAATGCTGGCATGGCAAAGTTTTCTAACAAAGTTTATGTTAAAGTTTCATGTGCATAATTTGTTACCTGATAAGTGCAGTACATTTTTAAACCCTGATTTTCATAATTTTCTTTTATTAACTACTCGAGACATTGAACTTTGCTATTAAAATTTAATTTTCATGTTTTTAACTTTGACTTTATTTTACAGGCTTTGTTAGAAACAGCTGAAATGCAAACAGAAAAACAATTGTCAAGTCTATCAGGAAAAATAGAATGTGAAGGACCTAATCGTCATTTCAATACGTTCATTGGAACCTTGTATCTAAATGGTAAAAGGTATCATCTTTCACTTCTCAAACCTTTTTTTTTTTTTAATGGAACATTAAAAAATGGCAGTTTTTATTTTCTTGGTTGGTAACATTTTAAACCTTTATACTTTTTCATTTTTTACTTGACTTTGAAATACCTGAGGCATCAATATATTGTTTTTTAAAAAAGGAATTCTTAAGTATAAGAGGAAAGTGTATGACATTTTCTTAATCAGCTTACCTGCAAATGGAAGGACTAGAGAAGTCAGGTCCAAGTTCCCATTGCAGACAAGCACTTAGCACATCCCTTGGGGTAAATTAGTGGAAAGAACAAGGTTTTGAAAGTCATCCAAGGAGAGAAGCCACTAAGGATTTAGTTTGATAACGATGAAGGATTTTTCCTAATTTCTACTCCATTTCTACTTAGCTTCTACTTTAGACTTTCACAAAAACATCTTTTATATAGTGAGTTGGGCTGTGCTGGAGCGGAGGAGGACAAGTAAATATGGCAGACTGAGCTTGCTTTGTGTGCTCTGAATGACCACATATAATCTTTTCTATAGATTACCAAATTGGCACACAGGTACTTATTCCTCCACCTAATCTTCCTTGACAATAAGATTTATAGTCACCGTAGGTATCAGAGGTATTTTCTCTCCAAAATTTTAGTCAACATACTTTTTTGGGTTAGTGAGAAATGGATGATAAAACATTGTTTTTCCATGCTCTTTTAGAAGGAGGTACTTTCTATGAAGACACATTTGTTTTTATTGCTATTTCCCCCCAGTGTTGAACTTGACAAAAGAAAATATATATAAGGTGAAAGCTTAGGCTTGCTTTACATTGTGAAAAGAAAAGAAAAAACTTTTTGGTTAATTTATAAATGCTCTTCTTTATTTTTAGCCCTGTTCCAATTGGGCCTGATCAGATCTTGCTAAGAGGTACACAACTTAAAAATACTCAGTGGATCCTTGGTATAGTTGTTTACACTGGATTTGAAACCAAATTCATGCAGGTAAAATAATTTGTGATGACAGATAGTATTGCCTCTAGATTTTTTCTTCTTTTAGGAGGTGAGGGATTTAGTGTTTATCTCTTAAATTTAGGAAGCTTATTTCTGGGGGCAGCTGGGTGGCTCAGTTGGTTAAGTGTCTGCCTTTGGCTCAGGTCATGATCCCAGAGTCCTGGGATCAAGTCCCACATTGGGCTCCCTGCTCAGCGGGAAGTCTGCTTCTCCTTCTGCCCCTCCTCCTGCTCATGCTCTCTCTCTTAAATAAATAAATAAAATATTTTTTTTAAAAGGAAGCTTATTTCTGTTTATTAGCCTGAAGTTTGAAGGGAGGTCCATATTTCATTTTAGTCTATATGGCTCCCATTTATGGTAAGATTATTTTGGCCAAATGACATTAGAAGTTCTATGTAAATTCTTACTCTCATGTACCATTCCTCTCAATCATCTTGCTTTCTTTTTTTAAATTCTATAATGAACAAATATTTAATAATACGTGTACAGACACACACATAAACGTGCAGAAAACACTTTGTGTTGGCAAAAATGGTATCAATCTGTACAGACTATTATATGAACTGCTATTTAAGACTTAAAATTACATTCTATATTAACATATGGAGGGGTGCCCGGGTGGCTCAGTCGGTTGAGCATTGGACTCTTGATTTTGGCTCAGGTTATGATCTCAGGGACGTGGTGGGATTGAGCCCTATATCAGGCTCCACGCTTAGAACAGAGTCTGCTTGAGATTCTCTCTCCCTCTCCCTCCACCCTTCCTCCCACTTGTGTGCTTGCTCTGTCTTAAATAAATAAATAAATAAATAAATAAATCTTTAACATGTGGAAGTAACATAGTTACATTAGAGAGTCTAGGGGAGAGAAACTATTATAAATATTGCTGCAGTGAACATGGATAGTTGCTTATTTTTTTCACAGAAGATAGATCTCTAGCATTGAAATTGTTGAAACAAAAGGCAGCATATTTTTTTAAAGTTTTTATTTAAATTCCAGTTGGGGAGAGCTGGTTGGGGGGATGGGTTGAATAGGTGATAGGGATTAAGTGTTGTGATGAGCACCAGCTGTTGTGCAGAAGTGTTGAATCACTAAATTGTATGCCTGAAAATCAATCACGGTCTTTGTTTTGGAGTAGGAATTTTTGCATGTTTATTATTCACGAGAAGTAACTTAACAGTAAGTCTACCCATTATACCATCTGCTAAAATACAACATTTGGCTTTGACTATTCCTTCTACAAATATCTCTTTAGTACTTTTGTAATGCCAGACACTGTGCTAAGACCTTGGGGTGTAGTAGGCCTGTTGCCTGTCCTTGAGTTACTTGCAGTGTGTGAAGGAAGACAGTCAAGGTAACATAATAGCAAGAGGTCACTCAGGAGGGGTAAGTATAGGATGCTCCGTGTCTGCACAGGCACTCCATCCAACCTGATGCTGAGGCTGTTATGGGGAAGTAGCATGTAAAGCAAGACCTGAAGCCTGAATAGAATACATGGGAGTGTCAAGGGCATGGGGAGGTTCAGAAAGAAAGGGAGGCAGGTTGGGACAGCACTAGGCCAAGAATTGGCATGTGCCTTATTGGGCAGTGCAACACAGTGTGACCGATGGCAGAGAAAGAAGGCATGGAATGGGGACAGACTAGTCTGAGGAAAGTTGGAGGCTGTACGACTGAAGACCTGGGTACATTTTCTTGCAAAGCTATGGCTGGTCTGTGACATTCCCCTGTGTTTGCTTCCCAATTTCTTGTCTCACTTTTCTTTTCCTCTCATTCTTCCTGCCCTGGGATTGTACCCTGCAGTAACGCATTAATGGGTAAGATTTCCTTATACTCTGTATACTAGAAACCCCAGACTAAGACAGTGATATAAACACAGTCTATCCCCAAAAAGAAGTTTGTATTTGGACAGGGAACCAAGGGCAACGTAGAACACACATAATCATGACCCGTGATTCAGTTGTAAACTGCTCCACCCTCAAACAGTACACTTCAAATGACCGCGCTGGCTTACTTAATTGTCCACCTGGTAATACAACACTGCATCTCAGATTTCATTGTCTACTGTTAATGGAAGAAGCCCACTCCATTATCCCCCCAGTATGGCTTGTCTGTGCTGCAGCTCATTGGAAAGTGCATCCTTCTCTATGATATTTTGTAGATGTAAATCATTGCAGAAGTTTATTATACATGTTGATTGTGTCATTTAAGAATAACAGAAATCTCAAAGAGGGCTTTTTCATGACTTCAGAAAAGAAAGAACTAGTAAATGTCAGTATTTCCTTATTGAAAGATTTTAAGTACAACACCCTTAGCTGAAAACTGTTCTATATTGTATAACATTTGAAGACATTACTTATACAGGTTAACAAAAGAGAAAGAATGACATGATTGCTTTGGAAATATTATACATAAGTATATATATACTTATATATATGTATATATATTTATATATATGTATATATGTATATAAATGATGTGCACACACACACGGACGTTCTCTAATACTAGGCTTAATGCAGTTAAACCTAGGATTTAAAAAAATCTTATTCATATGATTTGTAAAAAAGTTGAGTAATTTAGAGTACTAACTCATATTTTCATAATTTGTAGACTTTGAGGATTTATGCTTCTACATTTAAAAAAAATGTAGAAATGGTAAACTTAATCTGGCAAAGTGTGATTGAAAAGTTAAATATTTATATCTACCTATATCTGTATATATCTATATGCTTGCCAATTACATATGTTATATATTAAAAAATTAAATACACATATATTTGCCAATATTTCAGTAGACCTCAGCAGACAATTATCAGAAATTTATGGGCAAATCTGAAATGTTAATAGAAAATTATTATTTGAAACTCTCACTGTATCCCTAACCCAGAGCTTTGGTTTCCCTAAAATATGCATGTGTCAGAGCAATTATTGTACTGGTAAAATCTTGAATATTTTCCCAACAGACTCAGATGAAAGGTATCTTTCTACGGTTTTTAAACCAGAAATAATTCAGTAAGTATAAGTAGTAAAACCAACAAATTAGTATGGTCTTTTTTTGGGGGGTTCTGTACAGAAGATCACCTAGACTGATTTACCACATTTGATTTTTTTTTTTTTAAACCCTAGAACTCTGGGGTGATAGATCATCTGTGTGAATATGTTCTTTGTGAATTAGTAAAAAATGCTTCAAGGACCGAAGTGGAAAAGCCATGTCATTCAACAATATGGCACACTTTTAGTCTTGGTAGTTATTTGGCAAAAAAAAAAAAGTGTGCTATTTTTCAGCTGTTAGGATTTTTGACCTCTTCTTGTCATCAGAGTATTCATGAATTAAAATTCCTTTGATTGTTTTTCATTCTTTTTGGTGTGTGTGCATGTGCTATTATGCAGAATTCTATCAAATTGCCTCTCAAGAGATCAAATGTTGAGAAGGTGACCAGTGTGCAGATCCTGGTGTTGTTCCTGCTGCTCCTGGCCATGTCCTTGGTGAGCTGTTTGGGAGCCATACTCTGGAATCACTGGTACGGAGAAGGCATTTGGTACATCAGGACGAAGGGTAAATGTCCAAGGGTGGTAAGAAGCTACCATTTTGGGAGTTGTAATGCTGTAACCCTGAGGATTAACCTGAGTTTAGAAACAATGTTTCCTTCTTAAGATTGTTCTGCCAGTTCCGCATAATCTTGGCATTCCAGAATAAAGGAGAGGGAGGAGTCAAGGCAGAGGAATGAGACTGAGCCAGACAGACAAGGCCCACATCACTGCCTCCACCACCTAGCCACCAGAAGTTGGACAAGGCTTTTTACTTCTCTGGGCTTCTCTTTTTACTTCTTCTTCCCTCATTTGAAAATGGCAATAATACCCACCTCACTGGGTTAGTACAGTGCTCTGTGGACAATGAATGATGCCAAGAAAATGACTACAAGGGGCCCCCCCGAAGGGGATTCAGTGGTTAAATTGACCAGAAGGTCAGTAAAAGATTTAAAGGTAAACTATCCTTGGCATTAAAAGTTGAGTCTTTTTTTTTTTTGCTTATGTCTTTCCATGTTTTCAGAATTAGCTGTCATACATCTTTCTGCCTTTTCTCATCTATCGGCTGAGGATTTTAAATTTTTCTAACTTCCTTTGAGAGGATCTGTCTGGGAGCATCTTAAAGAAGCTAAGATAAGGACTTTGTAGATTGGATAAAAAAAAATCAAAGATTCATTCTTATGCAATCTGGATTTCTAGATGGTACCTATCTAGTTTTTATCTCAAGCTTTTAGATTTTCAATGATTTCAAAAAAGTAATCTCAATTTAAATGTGCTTGTTTAATTTGTCCGAGCCCAGAGCCATGAATATTATCTTATTTTGAAACAGACACAAATTCTTACAGAAGTCACTGATATTTTGTTGCGGATAAAATGTGTCAAGTTCTGCATAGCCTACAAATGACCTGTTCTTTCCTTCTTGATCAGACTTCTTGAAAGAAGAGACAACCCTCATTGTTTCTATTTTCTTGCATCCTGGTCACTCTTGGGTCCATTTCCATCTGCTGTCCACTTCAACCAGTCTACTGGAATTGTGGCTCAAGGGTAGGAATCAATTCCCAGTTGCCAAACCCAGTGGTCATTTTTTTAAGTGGGATCTAATTGGACCCCTGCCACCCTCTTCTGATATTTTTTTTAAACCATCTCTTCCCTATTTGATTCATAGAAACTTTCATCCGCCTTTTAAATGCTGGTATTTTTCAGGATCCTAGGTTTACCAGGAATGTCTCAACTTGGGTCCATAAATCCTAAAAATTTTGTGAGAACTTCATTCATATATGTATATGTGCATGTTGTTTTCCTGCAGAAGGGCCTTCACTGGCTTCTTAGGGATTATCCTGTCCAAGAAAATCCTTCTAAGAGAGCTTACTTGTTCTAATAATTTCATCTGTCATCCATCAGTTGATGTCTTCTACCTGTTTGCCTCCAGCTCAGATCACTCCCTGAATTACTAACTCATTGTTGTCTGGACATTACTTTCCAGGTATCATGTAGACTTCTTTTTTTTTAATTAATTTAATTTTATTATGTTATGTTAGTCACCATGCAGTATATCATTAGTTTTTGATGTGGTGTTCCATGATTCATTGTTTGCGTATAACACCCAGTTCTCCATGCAATACGTGCCCTCCTTAATACCCATCACCGGGCTAACCCATCCCCCCACCTCCCCTCCCCTCTAAAACCCTCAATTTGTTTCTTGGAGTCCATAATCTCTCATGGTTCGTCTCCCCCTCTGATTTCCCCCCCTTCATTTTTCCCTTCCTTCTTCTAATGTCCTCCATGCTACTCCTTATGTTCCACAAATAAGTGAAACCATATGAAAATTGACTTTCTCTGCTTGACTTCTTAATTTAGCACGTACAAAACTAAATGCATCTTCTTTCCCCAAACCATTGTCTTTTTTCAGTATTCTCCATGTAAATTGTAGGTACTCCATCCAACCATCATCCAAGCTGGAAACATAAAGGTCACTCTTACTCCTCCTTCTCAGCTTCCTCCTCTTTTCCCCACTCCTACCCCTATGGCCTTCATCATCCAATCAGTCCCAAAGTCTTGTTCATTCCACCTTTTCAATATTTTCTCTGTGTGTACTCTCTTTTTCATCGCTGGACAACTGTCACAGTTTTCCAACTGGTTGCCCAGCCCTCAGTCAAGTTCCACTCCAATTCATTCTTCATACAGTTTCCAGAAAGATGCAGATAAAAAATAGTTATGAATACATGCAGTAGCTTCAGTGTATCCTGTTGTTTATGCTGGTATGGTAGACTACTACCTGATGGCCCACTGCTTGTTTTTGTAAATAAAGTTTTATCGGAGCACAGCCATACTTATTTATTTATGTATTATCTGTGATTATTTCAGTGCTGCAATAGCAGAGTTGAGTAATTGAAACAGAGACTGTATGTCCTGCAAAACCTAACCTAAAATATTTCCCCTCTGGCTGTAGACTCCTGGCCTACAGGGTCAAGATAAATCTCCTTTAGCATGGCATATCAGGACTTTTATAATCTGGTCCTATCTTCATCACCTGATACCTCACCACTTCTTCCTGAGCACTTGGTCCCTATTCACAGAAGATTGACTTTTGATCTATTTCATGATCCTTCCATCCAGCAGTTGCTTCAGCATCCCTAGGCCTTTCATCTTGTGCTCCTTCCTTCTGCCTCAAATGCATCTCTGGTCCCTTCTTGACTGGATACCTGTCACTTCTCATTTCAGTCCAAGATGAGGTATTACCTTCTCCAGTAGTATTTCCTATATCTTATCTTCCTCTTTTAATTTAATTAGGAGCCCTCTTGGCTTCTATAATGATATCCTTAATAGATATCATTCCATTTCCATGTTTTACAATTATTGTTTGTTCCTCCCCCCGCAGCTAGATTGTGAATTTTTGAAAATTGTGAATTTTTGGGAATCATTGTATCTTTAACTCCAAGAACAGTGCCTTTTCATAATAGGAACTCAGTAATTTTTTGGCTAAAAGAAATAATTTTATATTTAGAAACAGAACTGTATAGTTTTCTAGTCCAGCCCCTTGTTTTATGAAAGTGAAACAGATTCTGTATATTTACCAAAAAGCACAGAGGAACTTAGTGGCTTATTTGGAATGAGAATCCATAATTGGCTCTAGACTACTACACCACTCTACCAGGATATTCTAGTCCAAAAGAAGAAAAAGGTATTGGGTAATTAAAGTATAACTATATTTTTAGTAATTAATAAATATATCAAAGCACTTGATCTTGTCTCCACTTCTCTGTCCATCAAATGGCCATAATAATATCTGCCTCTAGTATTCCTAAAAGAATAATTTATGACCACAAAGTAATACAGTAAGTATAAAAGTATAAATATGGCAAATAAGGGAAAGTTCGTAAACTCAGTGGTGATAAGAGTTTGAATAGATATGATAGCAAATTAAACTTGACTTTTGCTTTTATTTTTTATTTTTTTTAAAGGCTTTGTTTATTTGACAGAGAGATAGAAAGAGAACACAAGTAGGCAGAGAGGCAGGCAGAGGGAGAGGGAGAAGCAGGCTTCCCACTGAGCAGGGAGCCCGATGCATGGCTCGATCCCAGGACCCCGGGACCACGACCTGAGCTGAAGGCAGCCGCTTAACCGACTGAGCCACCAGGCGCCCCAAACTTGACTTTTAAATTGATGGAATTTAGAAATCTAGATTTAACTACTGTTCTAAATTACAAGTGTGTGCCTTTTTTAGGAAAAATGAATATAAAATTTTAATTTAAAATTATTATTTAATTTTGTCTTTATATATACATATTTATGTTTAATTATACTTTACAAATCAATTTGTGTTTAGTTCTTTTCAGTTATAACCCCACCTCCCATAACTCAACATATAAATTTAATATTTAAGGTTGAGATGTAAGTTTTCAGAAAGACATGTATAAAGCAGCATGTATATATCCCCTGAATACCTTCTAGATATTTTTCAGTACATTTCTGTGAAATTAGACTGAATTTTTATTGCAAAATTACTCTCTCAAATGTATCTATCTCTTTAAAAAGGAGGATATCACTAGGTTTTACAAGTATCATATTCATTTTTTTTCTTTTCCTTTTGGCTTCACTTTCCTTCTTTCCCTGAGTTTTAAAAAATCATTTGTTATTTCTTTGTCTTCAAGCCATGTAGTTCCTGCTAAATAAGATATCCTCATTCTCTTCCCCTCATCTTCTCCATTTAACAAACTCCCTTCTTCAAACTTTGCTGCACCCTCTTCCTGGGCCCTCCACTTTGTGCTGTTGTTACTCTCCGTGTTCAGTGCTAGCATGGAATTCATCATGCCGTACTTCCTGACTCATCTTCCCTTCTCAAGCCGCATCCAAAGCTCCCTGAGGGTGGGGTCTATCTCTTGCTAGATCTTGTACTTTGATACTTGCCATCCACCCTATTACATGGTTGGTGCTTCACTGATCCTTTAAAAACCATTTTGATGTGTCCATTTCATTATACTTTAGAGAAGTTTCATGCAGAAGTGTTCACAATTTTAAAAAGTAATAATGCAAACAAAGATGAAGAAAGCTATTGCCTGAAGCTGTGACACGATTCCTCTGCTCTTCTGCAGATTACAGCTCCCACAGCTTAGGGTTTGACTTATTGGTGTTCATCATCCTGTACCACAATCTCATCCCCATAAGCCTGCTGGTCACTCTGGAAATTGTGAAATATGTTCAGGCCATGTTTATAAACTGGGTGAGTATTGAAATCAGAAAGTTTAAAAAACAGTTCTCTCTTGATCTGTGGCTTTGGTTTTGAAAATTAGCATAGCAGTTCTCACCATGGGGCTAGTACATGGGCCAGTTGTGCTTTTGACAGGGAAGCCAAACATTGGTGTCAGCCTGACTCCAACGTGCCTGGGCCTTTCTGTGTCACTATTGAGGACACCATTGTTTCATATGTTTATTCTAAGTGAAAGGAAAGATTTAAGAGTTAGTGGCTTAGTAGCAACTGTGAAGAGATAGCCCATTAAGAGATAGCCCATTCAGCGGGAAGCCTGCTGCTTTCTCTCTCTCCCACTCCCCCTGCTTGTGTTCCCTCTCTCGCTGTGTCTCTCTCTGTCAAATAAATAAAGTCTTAAGAAAAAAATGTAAGATCCTCGAGAGGAGAAGAGTCCAGTAGACTTATAATAGATTTACATACCTTGGCAAGAGTGACAGAAACAGCTATTTCAGAATCATTTCACATCAAGGAAAAGATATCTTAAGTGAAAACCATGCATTCACTTAAGTAAATACTTAATAACCTGTGACTGAATGAATTTTCCAATTTGAAAGTATGGTTGCAATTTTCAGTTCTATTTTAAAAGATTTTTCCTGGAAGTAAGATTTTTGCTAGATATCTCATTAAAATGATCTCCCTATGCCAATAAATTACCACCAGTTGAAGCGTACTGTTATTTTTAACAACCACAAAATGAGACAGAGTGCTTTTAAATGTATTCTCATTTAATTTTCATAGGAATGCTGGGTGATCCATGTTATTGCTCCCATTTTATAGATGTAGTAGCTGCAAAGCACCCTCAGGATCCCACAGAGTGAGAGCCTGAGGCAGAGGCGGGATTTGGAAGCCAGGTCTTCCAATACCAAACCAACCATACACTGACATTTGTTTCTACATAACATTGCCTCTCCTGAATCAGCTCCGCCAACGTACGTGAGACGCTAACACCCGAGACTCTCCAAGTATTCTACACTCGCCATTTTGAATTCTTTCTCATGTCAGCCACGTCAGAAGACCAGTGGCGGTACAGTCGACCTGAAGAAATTTTGAGCCTAGTTCTGACTGTGTGTCTTGGCTATTTTGTTCATATCTTGCAGGATGAAGATATGCATTATAAAGGAAATAATGTCTATGCCATGGCCAGAACATCCAATCTTAATGAAGAGCTTGGGCAGGTGAGGGCCCCTTCAGACACTGGGTCCGTGAAAGGAACTTTGAAGAAGGTGGATCTAGGGAGAGGGTGAGCAAAGTTGAAGTGCTGAATTCAGCCACAGGCTGTAGTTAATATGATACCCATATGGAGCTGCAAAAGTAGGATTTGTTAAAAATATTGATAATGCATCCTGGGTTGCAACCTAATACAGGTTATTAGTGTGCTTAGGAAAGAGTAGAAGAGCTGGAGAGGCAGGTAGGGAAAGCTTCAGTTAGCTCTCAAGTTTTCACTTAGCTTTCAGGGAGTCACAGGTGGCCATGCTCCTGCTTCCCTAAGGCAGATGACTCTTGGGAAAGCTTCAGGAGCTGCTGCAAAATTTTCCACCTGCCTAACCCATGTACCCTCAGGCCTTTAGTCCCTGCAATACACTACAAAGGGGCAGAAATGATGCCAGGTTACCAACAGACAGTTGGTTACCTTCTAAATGACAGCGGTGTGGTTACAAGTAGAAATTGTTTTTAAAAACTCCCACAGTTATTTGTCAGTTATATCACAGGACAGCTGGAAGAACCCAATGAACTCCCACAGTTGTGTGGTACCTGACAGGAGGAAGACTTCTGATTGTTATTTTTCTGTAATTACTTTTTGTTCTTAATATATTTTTTCACAAGATTATAATTTCCCATCTTTCAATTAATTGGAGGCAATATGTAAATTATGGTAAAAGCAGAATTTTGGAGTTAAGCTTCCTGGGAGTGAACCCTGATTTTACCCATTTATAAGCAATGTCACCATGGGTTTCTTAGGTAACTTGCTGGCCTTCATTCCTCATCTGTAAATCAGGAGAGATGATAGCATCTACTTCAGAAAGTTGTTCGGAGGATTGAATAAGATAATGTAATTGTGGGGCGCCTGGGTGGCTCAGTCATTAAGCATCTGCCTTCCGCTCGGGTCATGATCCCAGGGTCCTGGGATTGAGCCCCACATCAGGCTCCCTCCTCAGCGGGAAGTCTGCTTCTCCCTCACCCTCTGTCTGCCGCTCTGCCTACTTGTGCTCTCTATCTCTCTGGCAAATAAATAAATAAAATCTTAAAAAAAAAAAAAAGATAATGTATTTGTGATATACTCAGCATAGTACCTAGTATGAAGAGGGGATTTAATTAATGCTAATAATTATAACCAGTAATTTGCATATATGCTTTCTAATTTAGGGTCACCTTGTATAGTATCATTTGAATAGAGAGTTCCCAGTAAATATTTATTTTAGAAGGTTTCTGGTGCCTGGAAATGCCTGATCTGAGAACATGAACAGCATTTTTACCTTGGACAAGTAAAGATGAAGGAGGATGGAATCTAGCAACTTTTCTGCTTAAGAAAATCTGATTACTTGCTAATCCTCTAAACATGTTTTCTGTTGACAGTTGGGAAACTGACAAGTTGCCTTGTCAGTTGACTCTAGCCTCTTTAGAGTGGTAATTGAATAGAATAAAACTGGCTGTGGAACTCAAGCTTTAAAAATTAATTATATTGTTTATGTAGGTAATACCTAAAGATAAGGGCAGAAATCAATGAAATTGAAAACAGAAGACAATAGAGGATTTAATATTCAGAATATATCAAAAAACTACAACTCAATCTCAAAACCACAAATAACCCAATTCAAGAATTGGCAAGGGATTTTAATAGGCATTTCTCCAAAGAATATACATAAATGGACAATAAGCACATGAAAAGTGGTCAACATTACTAATCTTTAGGGAAATGCAAATTAAGGCCTCATTGAGACACCATTTCACACCCACTAGAATGGCTACTATAAAACAATAATACCAACAGAGAACAACAAGTGTTCGTGAGGACGTGGAGAGAGTGGAACCCTTGGGCACTACTGCTGAAAATATAAAATAATGCAGCCACTGTGGAAAACAGTATGGTGGAACCTCAAAAAATTAAACTGAGGATTACTATATATTCCAACAATCCAACTTTTGGATATTTTCATGAAATAATTGAGAGTAGGGACTCAACCAGGTATTATATGCAGATGTTTTTAGCAGCATTATTCACAATAGCCAAATGGTGGATACAACTGAAATTTCCATCAATAGATAAATGGTTAAACAAAATGTGGTATATACACGCAATGGAATATTATTCAGCCCCGAAAATGATCGAAATTCAGAAACAGGCTACAACATGGATGGACCTTGGATCTCACACTAAATGAAACATGCCAGACACAAAAGGACAAGTAGTATATGATTCCACTTATATGAGGTACCTGGAATAGTCAGACTCATAGAGACAGAAAGCAGCATAGTGGTTACCTGGGGCTATGGGAGAGGAGAGAATGGGGAGTTACTGTATTGTTGATAAGAGGTTTCAGTTTGGGATGATGAAAAAGTTCTGGAGATGGATGGTGAGGATGCTTGCACAATTATGTGAATGTGCTCAATAACACTTAAAAATGGTTAAAATGGTAAATTTTATCTAAGTACCTTTTACCACAATAATAAAAAATGCTTTAACACTGCCTCTTTCCCTTTTTTACTGAGCTATAATTGACACATATGATTATATTAGTTTCAGGTGTACAACATAATGGTTTGATATTTGTAAATATTGCAAAATGACCATCATAATACATCTAGTTAACATCTGTCACCATATATAGTTAGAGTTCTGGTGATGAGAACTTTTGGATTTGCAATACAGTATTTTTTTTTTTTTAAATGCAATATAGTATTATTGACTATAATCACCATGCTCAGGATTTATTTTATAACTGGAAGTTTGTACCTTTTGACCCCCTTCGCCCATTTTGCTCACCCAACACTCCCTGCCTCTGGCAACCACCAATTTGTTCTCTGTAGCTATGAGTTTAGTTATTTTTGTTTTTCAGATCGCACATGTGAGATCATGTGGTATTTGTCTTTCTTTGTCTGACTTATTTCAGACAGCGTAATGCCCTCAAAGTCTTTTAACGTTATACAAAGGGCAAGATCTTCTTTCTTATGGCTGAATTGTGTGTGTGTGCACACGTGTGTGCATAATTATGTATCATTATATATACACCACATTTTCTTTATCCATTCATCCATTGACAGACACTCAGGTTGTTTCATCTTGGCTATTGTAGATAATGCTGCCATGAACATGGGGGTACTTATATTTTTTCAAATTAGTTTTTTCATTTTCTTCAGATAAATACCCAGAAATGGAATTGATGATAGTTCTATTTTTAATTTTTTGAGGAGCTTCCATGCTATTTTCCTTAGTGGTTGCCTCAATTTACTTTCCCACCAACAGTGCACCAAGGGTTCCCTTTTCTCCACATCCTCACCAACACTTGTTATTTTTTATCTTTTGGTAATCACCATTCTAACAGGTGTGAAAGTGATATCTCATTATGGTTCTGGTTTGTAGTTCCCTGATGATTAGTGATGCTGAGCATCTTTTCATGTGTCTGGTGGCCATTTGTATGTCTTCTTTGGAAAAAAGTCTATTGAGATCCTCTCCTCATTTTTTTAAATTGGATTGCTATTTTGCTGTTGCATCATATGAGTTCTTTATATATTCTGGATATTAACCCCCCTCATCAAATATATGATTTGCAAACATTTTCTCCCATTCATTGTGTTACCTTTTTATTTTGTTGATGGTTTGCTTTGCTTTACAAAAACTTTTTAATTTGATGTAGTCCCACTTGTTTATTTTTGCTTTTGTTGTCTTAGTTTTTAGTGTCAAATCCAAAAAAATCCTCACCAAGATTGATATCAAAGATCTTACTACCTATGTTTTCTTCTAGAGGTTTTATGGTTTCAGGTTCTTCTGTTCAAGTCTTTAGTCCATTTTGAGTTAATTTTGTAGATGGTGTAAGAAAGTGGTCCAGTTTCATTTTTTTGCACGTAGTTATCCAGTTTATTGAAGAGACTGTCATTTATTTATTGAATACCATTTTTTGAAGAGACTATCCTTTCCTTAATGTATATTTTTGGCTCCTTTGTTGTAAATTAATTGATGATAGGTGTGTTCGTTATTTCTGAGCTCTCTATTCTGTTCCATTGATCTATGTGTCTGTTCTTATGCCAATACCATACATTTGGATTGCTATAGTTTTGTAACGTAGTTTGAAATCAGGAAGCATAATGCCTCCAGCTTTGTTCTTTTTCAAGATTGCCTTGGTTATTTGGGGTCTTTCGTGGTTCCAGACACATTTTAGGATTGTTTGTTCTAAATCTGTGAAAAATGCCATTAGAATCTAGATAGGGGTTACTTTGAATCTGTAGTTTGCTTTGGGTAGCATGGACATTTTAACAATGTTAATTCCTCCAGTGCATGAATGTGGAATATCTTTCCATTTGTTTGTGTCTTTTTCACTTTTTTTTTTTTAACAGTGTATAGGTCTTTCCCTTCCTTGCTTAAATTTATTCCTAGGTATTTTATTCTTTTTAATGCAATTGTAAATGAAATTGCTAATTTCTCTTTTTCTGGTAATTCATTATTAATGTATAGAAATGCAATATTACACTATATATTAACCAACTAGAATTTAAATAAAAATTTTTAAAAAATTAAAATTGAAAAGAGTGAACCATAATGTAAACTATGGACTTCAGTAATAATGATAAGGCAGTGTAGGGTTTTTGACTGTGACAGATGTACCACTCTGGGGCAGGATGGCAGGAGTGGGACAGGCTATGCATGTGTTGGAGCAGAAGATATATGAGAACTCTATACTTTCCACTCAATTTTGCTGTTAAAACTGCTCTAAAAAATAAAGTCTATTTTTAAAAAACCCAAAAATAAAAAAATAAAATTGAAAAGAAAACAAAATGCAATAGATATTTGTATGTTGACTTTATATCCTGTAACTTTACTGAATCCGTTGATTCTAACAGCTTTTTGGTGCAGTCTTTAGGGTTTTCTATATATGAAATGTCATCTGCAAATAGTGACAGTTTTACGTCTTCCTTTTTAATTTGGATGCCTTTCGCTTTTCTTGCCTAATTGTTCTGGCCAGGATTTCCAATGCTATGTTGAATAAAGTGGTGAGAGGCAGCACCCCTTCTTGTTTCTGATCTTAGAGGAGAAGTTTTCAGCTTTTCACCATTGACCACTGGTGTTACCAGAGGCTTGTCACATTGACTTTATTATGGTGAGGTTTCTTCCTTTAACCCCACTTCATTGAGAGTTTTTATCATAAATGGATATTGAATTTTGTAAAATGCTTTTTCAGCCTCTATTGAGATGGTCATATGGTTTTTGTCCTTTATTTTGTTAATGTGGTAAATCACATTGATTTAACTATTCTTATATCCCTAGAATAAATTCCACTTGATTATGTTGTGTGATCCTTTCAATGTACTGTTGAATTCGATTTGCTAATATGTTGTTGAGTATTTTTGCATCTATGTTCATCAGGGATATTGGCCTGTAATTTTTTTTCTTGTGGTGTCTTTGGTTTTGGGGTGTGTGTGTGTGTGTGTGTGTGTGTGTGTATCTATATATCTACTTAATGTTTTCTAGAGACTTTTGATGAGATTTCTTGTGGCAAAAATATGAACTTGGACTTCTGATTTTCTTAGGTTTGATGGCTTGAAATTTACTTTGCTTATTAACCTAGAAATTTCCCTGCAGTGTAAAACAAAGAAAAGAGAATCTCTGAAAGAAGTATAAATATTAAAGGTAGAATTTTTATAGACTGAACTTCTTGTTTCCTAAAAGTTCAAAGATTTTGAGGATTTGAAGAGAAAGAACTTGATTTTGTCTTTGTTCTGTAAATATAGCTTATATTTATGTTATCATGTTTGTTTTTTCTTTGTTTAGGTAAAATACTTATTTTCTGATAAAACAGGAACCCTCACTTGCAATATTATGACATTTAAGAAGTGTACCATTGCAGGTATAATTTATGGGTAAGTGTTCTTATTGCCATACTCTGTTGAAAATTCTCGGTTTTGTCTTAAATTAATTAGCCTTTATTTACTTCAAAACTTATATGAATTTCTAATAACATAGCTACATCTGAATGAAATGGCTGGGTGATAGTCATTGGGGAGGGTATGTGCTATGGTGAGTGCTGTGAATTGTGTAAGCCTGTTGAATCACAGACCTGTACCTCTGAAACAAATAATACATTTTATGTTAAAAAAAAAAGAAGAAGAAGAAGATAGTAGGAAGGGAAAAATGAAGGGGGGGAAATCAGAGGGGGAGACGAACCATGAGAGACTACGGACTCTGAGAAAAAAACTGATGGTTCTAGAGGGGAGGGGGGTAGGGGGATGGGTTAGCCTGGTGATGGGTATTAAAGAGGGCACATACTGCATGGAGCACTGGGTGTTATACGCAAACAATGAATCATGGAATCCTACATCAAAAACTAATGATGTAATGTATGGTGATTAACATAACATAATAAAAAAAATAAATAAAACTTAATATAACCTAAATGAAAATTTGCAGTTGTTAAAAAAATAAGGTTTATATTTGCTTTTATATGTGCTTAGAATTCCTAAAGCATTTTATATCTATAGTCTTAAAACCATTATATTTCCTCCCTCATTTTCCCTCAGAAATCAGTCAGACAGAAGTGATATCAATTTGGAAAAATTAAGGTAACTAGACAACATTCTTTTCTACTTTGCCCATGTTCCTCCCTTCCCATCCCCCTCCCATGGACTTTTTATCAGTGCTGGAGTTCTGATATACGATAACACAACTGTCCCTTGTCAAGCCCTACAAGGCAGCTCCCAGAAATCTCCCCTGGATAGATCTTTCCCATGTGATATTCAAAGAACCCAGAATCCAGGCTTTGATTTAATGCTTTTATAGTTACTCTGTCTTAGATTCTGTATAACTATATGGGATTCCACACAAATTTAGGCATTTTCTAATGGCATTTTGCAACTTGAGGACTGATAGGATTATAATTTGACAGAGCTTTAAATATTTACTATATAGTTTACCCTTGAACAACACAGAGGCTAGGGGTGCTGACCACCCCCCATGCAGCTGAAAATCCATGTATAGCTTTTACCTCCCCAATTAACTACTAAGAGCCTACTGTTGGACCAGAAACCTTACAGATAATATAAACAGTTGATTAACACACATTTTGTATATGTATTATATAGGGTGCTATAACAATAAAGCTAGAGAAAAGAAAATGATAGTAAGAAAATTACAAGGAAGACAAAATACATTGACTGTATGATAAAAATCTGTGTATAAGTGGATTTGCACAGTTGATACCCATGTTACTCAAGGGTCGGTGGTAGCTCTACAGACTTGATACTGTAACTTACTGAAAACGTGTTCACTTGAGGTCCATTTGATTGCTGACTGGCCCCATCAGGAATTTTAATTACAACAAATCTTCTCTATTCTTCCTCAGTCTGTCACCCTCTGTCATCACAGAGTCCTGCGAATTTAATGACCCAAAATTACTGCAGAACTTTGAAAATGGCCACGTAAGTCTGCTATTTTCACTCAAAGCCAACAGGGGTAATGCTACCTAACTTTAAAAAATATATATGGTTTATTAAAAGGTATAATTTTCTCAGCCAGCAGAGAGTCTTGAATTTTTTTTGATGTTAATAAACAGTGGACTTCATACTGATATTAGGAAGGTTATGCTAAACTTGGTGTCAATGAATCCAAACATTAAGAAAGAATATTTTACTATGTAGCAATCTATGTAAGAAAATCTCTAAATGCTTCTAAGCTATTTGGTTCTATTGTATGTTACCAATATCTTCATTTACCAGTTTTAAGATACTGATCTACTTGATTTGAAATCTTGATCTTCTCAAAAATAAAAGTGATCTTTTAAAACATAAAGCTGTACATGCCCTTCCTTTGCTTAAAAACCTTCAGCGAACTAGCACCCCCTC
>NC_138371.1:107525725-107544194 GCF_054177405.1 Leptonychotes weddellii | reverse complement strand
GGAGAAGCAGGCTTCCTGTGGAGCAGGGGGGCCAATGAGGGGCTCGATCCCAGCACCCCAGGATCATGACCTGAGCCGAAGGCAGATGCTTAACGACTGAGCCACCCAGGCACCCCACATTTTTGCCTATTTTCTAAGACTACTAGTTCTATTAACTTCTGAAAACTTTCTGACAGCATGATTCAACATGATCTGCTGCTTCTTGACCTCAGCAGCATTTATACTATTATATTTCGCTTACCAATATGCTGGGTTTTTTTTCTCTTTTGCATTAGCTTTGATTCCTTAGGTTTTAGAGGCTTATCATATATCTGTTGTAAATCTTCATTTGCACCCAACATAATGCTGGGTACAAGCAAGCACTCAGTGCTTGCATAGTGATTGGATTTTCATCATAATATATGGAGACCTTTGGCTTTGTCTATAGAGAGCCAGCAGCAGCAACAACAGCTTCAGGAGAAAGGAAGGTTCCTCATGGGGGCAGCACAAGAACCCACAGTGGGCTGGCTTGTCTGTGTCTAGCACAAATATGTACTCTCCAATCCGGGGGCTGGTACAGAAACTGCCAGCCTTAGACAGTTAACTTTGTCGTAACTTACCACAAAATGAAAGTGGACACATGAACATTGCAATAAAACATATCAGGAAATCTTTAGAATTCTTTGAAAAGTTTAGAATCTCTGGTTTTGAAAAACCACTGCAATAAGGCAAAAAAATATCCACAGGTTTTGAAATAGAAATTAAATTTAAAGACCGTTACATTCTGGTGGGGGGGGATGACACTGTTTACATAGGAAGCATCAGATGAACCAATAATTGATTAAGAAGACCATTTAAAAGTGATTGTCTCGGGGTGCCTGGGTGGCTCAGTCGTTAAGCGTCTGCCTTCGGCTCAGGTCATGATTCCAGGTCCTGGGATCAAGCCCCGCATCGGGCTCCCTGTTCGGCAGGAAGCCTGCTTCTCCCTCTCCCACTCCCCCTGCTTGTATTCCCTCTCTCGCTGTGTCTCTCTCTGTCAAATAAATAAATAAAATCTTTAAAAAAATAAAATAAAATAAAAGTGATTGTCTCCTGTAATTGGATAGGCTGCAATAGAATACATAAATAGGCATTTTGAATTATATAAAAATCATGAAGCTACTTTTGCTTTTCTGTATGATGTCCACAAGTTTCAGGAAATTTCAAAGGAAATATTAAAATGATATTGTATAAATTTACATTTAAATTAAATTCCAATTTACATGAAACTGATTTATATGAACAGTTAGTTTTAGAAAATTTGTTCCATAGGAATCATCAGTTACAAATATACAAAAATTTAATTTTCAAAATAATATGTCAGAAATTCATCACAAAGTCCTCACAGCCTATAAAAAAATCTTAAAAGCTCTAGTAATAGTTACATCAGAAAGATCATGCTCAAAATTAAAAATGGTCAAAAATTACTGACAATCTTACATTTTCCAAGAGTGACAAACATTGCTTTCAACTACATATATTGTTTGAAAATAAAGTTGCTAAAAGTATAAGTTTTAATGATCGAATAAATGAATTTGCAGAAGTGTAAGAGAAAAATCTTATGATCAAACAAGATATCACATTAATAAAGTTTTATTTTTATCACATTATATAAGATTATGGCACCAAAACTATATATTTTTTGCAATTTGTAAGTTTATGTTGTTTTTTGTCTATCACCATTACCCCTGTTACATTTTATAAGTATAAAATATTTTTAGAGAAAACCTTTCTATTTTAGAATCTATAATGGCATTCTGTCCTCCCCTCCCCCCACCCCATGGTTTTTGGACAAGGGACCCCATACTTCCATTTTGCTGAGAGGACGGCTGGGGTGGGAGAGGAGAAGATGAACTAGCACTCTGGAGAGCGGGAGGTCTCCTGGACTTGGACAGATGCCGAGTTAAACACCCACGCGCTATCTTCTTAGTTCAACAATTAGTTCTCAGGGACAAAAACTGAACCTATAAGAAGGAAGAAAAATACTGTCCTAACTCGCTCAACATTTGCAGGACTCTCTTCTTACACTCAAATCACTACTTCCTATTATTTTCACAGCGGGGTTAATTCCTTTCATTTATCCAGCAGCCTTCCTACTGTGCCCCTTTGAGCCTATAGGAGGAAAAGAAAGTGACTGTTTTTCGGCTATTTGTTAGTGGATGTTTCCTCAGCTTCATAGAACTTTAAAATGACTGCTTTTACAAAGACTTTTTTGATAAGGGTTCATCTATCTCAGAGATAGTTTCATTCCTGTAGATACAGATGTGATTTTGTATTTGGGCCCTCGTAGGCTAGTCCCGTATTTACAAAAATATTCTCAGTCTAAGTTCTAAAGTGAGAATGACTTAGTTTTCAAATTGGAAAATGCTCTCTGAGGTGTCTAACTTGATCATCACATTGAACGTTATTATGAGCATTGGGTGAGTTTATTTCCTTCAATCCTACCTAGGATTTTATTAGCACGTAGACGTAATACTGTTGATATAGCAGCTTGATACAACAGAACTTAATACACAGGCTTCCTCAAGACTTGGAATTGTTATAAAGCATGGACTGAATCTCATATCATATAAAGATGATAAAAATAAAAATCCACAGACATTTAAAAGTACAGATTTAGCCATTAGTTATATGCACCTTCCCAACTATTTCTATTTCGGTTGCCAATTAAGATTAGATGAAGCAATGTTTCAACTTTTTCAGTCTACAACCTTTTGCTCAGTATTTGTGATGAGCTACCAGGCTTTGACCTAATCATAAAGCAGAGAGTATTATGAAGAAAGTATATAAATAGATTTTTTTAAAAGATTTTATTTATTTATTTGACAGAAAGAGACAGAGCGAGAGAGGGAACACCAAGCAGGGGGAGTAGGAGAGGGAGAAGCAGACTTCCCCGTGGAGCAGGGAGCCCGATGTGGGGCTCGATCCCAGGACGCTGGGATCACGATCTGAGCCAAAGGCAGACGCTCAATGACTGAGCCACCCAGGAGGCCCTAAATAGATTTCTTATTCTGAAAAATGAACTCATGGAAGGCATTGAGTCTTCAAATATGTGACATCTTTATTTCTCTCTTGGTAGCATATTCCTGTAAACTGATATCAGCTCACATGCCTCATATTCGATTGAATTCAAACTCATTTGAGGTAAGTGATTTTTAAAAATTTGATTTAATATGAGTGTAACCAATTTGTTACTTCAGTGTTCCCCCATACCTTAAAATCTACGTAAGTTGCCTTGAACTCTCACTCAAGTCCATTAGAACATTACCTCTGGTCCTCATTTCTTGCCTCATTCTTAGGCTAGTCCTTTATCACCAAACCGACATCATACCAAATCCAACACTCAGATCTTTGATTTTAAAAATGCAAAAAAAAAAAAAAGAAAGAGAAAATATGTGTAAATAGCAGTCTTTATCAAAAGTTTGAGTAGATAGGTGCCATATACATTGAAGGAATGAAAGGATTTTGTAATCTAATATTGAACCTCCTTGCCCTTAAAAATTAAATGGCTACAGCCATTTATTTTCTGTTAAATATTTTTTACTGTGTAATTTTCTTATCATTAAAAAAAATTTACATAAATTTCATCTATTCCTTTTCAGTCTTCTTTTTTAAAAGTAGATCTCAGTTTCTGACACATATCATAATTATTCTCCATGAAAAACTTTAAAAATATTTCTTATGGGGCAGATTAGCTGGCATTGAATTTCCTCAGTTTTTGTCTGAGAAAAATCTTTATTTCTCTTTCACATTTGAAGGATAATTACACTGGATATAGAATTCTAGGTTGGTGTCTCTTGTTCCTTCAACACTTTCTTCTCAACTGTATGGTTTCTGATGAGAAGCTTGCTATTTCTTACTTTATTCTTCCCTTTAGCTTCTTTCAACATTTCTTCTTTGCCTTTGATTTTGTGGTTTGAATATGACATGCGTAGGTGTAAATTTTTTGGTATTTATACCCTGCTTGGTGTTTTCTAAGTTTCCTGGGTCTGTAGTTATGTGTTTGCCATTAGTTTGGGAACATTCTTAGTCATTTGTACTTAAAATTTTCTTTCTGTTCTGTTCTCTTTCTCTTCTCCTTCTGATATTCCAATTAGCTGTACATTAGACCTTTTAAATTGTCCCACAGTTCTTGAATATTCCATTCTGTTTTTTTTTCTAATTCTTTTTTTTCCTTTCTATTTCAGTTTGGGAAATTTCTGTTGATATATCTTTAAGCTCATTAATTTTTAGACTTTGTGCAGTCTATTGTTGGGCCCAATAAGGGCATTCTTCATTTCTGGTTTGTTTTTTTTTTTCTAGCATTTCATTTTTATTCTTTCTTAAGTGTTTCTCTCTGCTTATCTTCCCCATTTGTTCTTTTATGTTATCTATTTTTCCATTAGAGTCCTTAACATGTTAATCATAGCTTATTTTAAATTCACTGTCTGATACTTCAAAAATCTGTGTTATTTTTGAATCTGGTTCAGATGCTTGCTTTAGCTCTTCAGACAGTGCTTTTTCTTGCCTTTTAGCATGTCTTGTAATTTTTGTTGAAAGCTGGACATGATGAATATGGTAAGAGAAATTGTGGTAAAGGCCTTTAATGTGAAGTTTTATGGTAATCTGGCTGTATTTAATGTTTGCTCTAGCTATACACATGAGAAGCTCCAAATTCCTCTAGTGTCCTTGTTTAGTCCCCCTTGTTGTCTTTGGGTTTCCCTAAGAACTCTTCCTTAAATAGATCCACACCTCACAGTTCTTTCATGTGTAATGCACTATTACTATACCAGGGCCCCGTTGGTGTGTGGTAAGGTGTGTGGGAAGAGAAGTGTTCTTATGATTAAATCTCAGTCTTTTAGTGAGCCTGTGCCCCTGTGTCTTTATAGGTGTTTCTTAGTATTTTTCTCCCCTTGGGTGAGACAGGGAGGTTAGAGGGGGCTAGAATTGGGTAAACACCCTTCCCTTTAGGTGGGATAAGACTCTGGGAAAGTCTTTAACTTTGGAGACTAGGCTTTCATTATGGAGAATGCTCTGAGCATATATCAAAATGTTCACTTTCCCCCTCCTCCTGCCTGAACCACAAGGGGAATTTTTCTTGGCTTTTCACCATGAGAACCTGGTGAGGTTTCTAGAAGTAAATCCACAAAAATGTGAGTCTTCACCCATCAAGATTGCAACCCAAGGAGTGTCTCATTTTCGCGGTAACCCATACTCAGCCTACGTCAATTCCTCAAAATTACCAGTTAAATGTTCCTACCAGTTTGTGACTTTAGTAGTACCTTCTGCTCCACTTAAACAGAGCTCAGCTGTGATTCTCTGTATTCCCTTGTCTCTTCAGATTTCTGGTGGAAGTTTGTCATGTGATCTCACCTATCTCTGATAGGTCCAAAGAAGGTTGGTTTTCACTTTGTTCAGCTTTTTTCTATAAGGATGACAGTGGTGAATCCAAGCTCTTTATGTGTCATTGTTGAAATTTCAGTGCCTTTGACTAACTTTTGACCTTTAATTTAAGTTTGTACAATGGACAGCACTCAAGTTTTTGAGAGGAATGAAGTTGCATATGTAATTAGATGAATGAGTTAGAATTTTCCAGAAGCTAGTCTTGTTAGTGAAGCTTACTATGGAAAACTCTGTCACTTACATATTATGATTTACATAGTGATCCTGGTACATTGTTTCTCTAAGAATTTCTCTTATGTTTTAAATTCCTGTAAACTTTAGAGTTATGTCATTTTCAAAACTCATTCTTAAATAACCATTACTTAGTTACTGATAGACTTGTTTTACATATGAAGCATATAATGCAATTTTCCCATATAATGTGCTACAGGTTGTGCTGCAGGATTTTACATAATTAATGTTGGCAAATGACTAAGGTACTCATGTTCTAGAGTGAACCATGTTGGAAGAATTACCTTTAGCTTCTGTTAACATCGGCAGCAGAAGGACTGGTAAAGAGAACCAATTTAGGAGTAGAAGAAAAAAATAAGACATTAAACTAATAGCTTTAGTTCCAAGCATTTACTTGTTCTAAGAAGCTGTAAAATTGAAAACAATATATAACTAGAAAAGCACGAAGTTTTGTGTTCACTAACCAAATGAAATGTGAGAAGAATATTAAAGTGAGGAAAACTTCAATTTTGCCAGATTATTTTGGGGCAACAAAACAATTACAGTCACTTGAGATCATTGATGAGATATGCAGCCCACTGTGTAGAAAAAGCAGAAGTAGAAATGTTTAATACGATATATATATATCATATATTTTATACACACACACACACATAATACCTCATAGTTCCTACACAGCATGAATGCAAATTTAAAGTGTTTGAATTCCATCTGTTATTAGACCTTCAGGTTTATAAAGCCCTCAGTAATTCAAGGATTATTAAAGTAACTTTATTTTTGGGAAAAACAGTTATTTCATTTGAGTAATGAGTATTGAGTAATGAAGATCTTCTGAGAAAAATAGGGAGGAGGATTTTTTTCATTAAAGCTTTTGATGCTTGATGCCTGTTATGCTTTAAAATTTTTCCCCAGGTGGCACATTTTCTTAAAATTTCATTTATTAATATGTTTATGGGAGATCATAAAAAAAATCTCTGATTTCTGTAGATCATTGAATATAACTGAAAATTATAGTTAAATAAAATAATAAGCTTTAAAATATGATTTAGTATTTTATGGCATTCATTTCACATAGTCATAGAAGTAAAACAGAGTTGGTAAGAATCAAGAAATATTTTGGCAAACTTATTATTTCACTAATGTTTCAATAGAAAGTGGTAACTGATATTTTTTTTTATTTTACTTGTATTTGATGAAGGAATTTTCTTTAGCATTAATCTATATAACTTAAAATTTTATTACATATTTTCCTTAAAATTCCTGAATTTTCCACTCTGCAACTGGCATGAGGAGTCATTTCTCTAAAATTTTGAGCTTCCAACAGTTTATGTGAATTATGAAGGAAGGAAAGGTTGGGTGAGGAAAATAAGCTAAGGGAGGTGATGCTCACACATCTTAAATTGAGTGATGAGTCTCTACAGCTTCTTTATTTCTCCCTTAGAAGCCTGAGACTCAGTTTTGTAGAGTTCACTCCATTATTTTGTTCCCACCTTTGATATTTTTCTCCAAAATTTTCTGAACTTTCTGATATGCTATTAACATCCATCTGTATTTTCCAACTGATATGAATTCACTCTTCTATACCTTTTAAAAAACAGCTTGAGATATAATCCACATCACATAAAATTTATGTTTAATGTGTACAATTCAATCTGTTTTAATATTTTCACTTATATATGCAACTGTCACCACAGTCAACTTTTAGAACACTTTCATCACCTCTAAAAGAATCTCCCTACTCTTTAGTTATCATCTCTCTCATCCTCCTTCCCCCACCCTGAACAACCACTAATCTACTTTTTGTCTCTATGGGTTTGTTTATTCTTGACTTTCATGTGAATTGAATCATAATAGCATACAGTCTTTTGTGACTGGCTTCTTTTAGTTACCACATTTTCAAGGTTCGTTCATGTCGTAGCATGCATTAATACCTCATAACCTTTTTATAGCTAAAGAATATTCCATTATATGGATATACCATATTTTGTTTATCCATTCATTAGGTTGTTATAACTTTTAGGCATTTGTGAATAGTGCTGCTATAAACATGCAAGTTTTGTGTAGACAATTTTCATTTGTCTTGGGTATATATACATGAATTGCTGGGTCATGGGTAAACTCCATGTTTACCCATCTGTGGAACTGTCAGACTATTTTCCAAAGTGGCTACACCATTTTACATTCCCAACAGCAGTGTATGGGAGTTTTGCATTTCTCTATATCCTGATCAACACTTATTATCTGACTTTTTGATTCTAGTCATGCTAATGGATATGAAGTATTATCTCATTGTGGTTTCAATTGGCATTTCACTGATGACCAATGATGTCAAACTTCTTCTCATGTTATTTACTTTTTAATTTCAGTGAGCTATTTGAAGGAAAGAATGAGGTAAAAATATGCCTCAGACTACCATCTTGATTCAGGAAGTCTTTTCATTTATATTTAAAATGAGAAAAATAAAGTGATTCCCTCCCCCCACCTTTGTTTTAGGCAACACAACAAGCAGTTACTCAGAACTGTGAAGCTCTCGGAACCCGGATAGGTAAAGAAAATGACCTGGCCCTTATCATTGATGGTGAAACACTGAAGTACGCCCTCCATTCTGAAATTAAGAGGAGCTTCCTCAATTTGGCCCTCTCATGTAGAGCAGTATTATGCTGTAGGTAAGGATATATTCACTGTTCTTTTTCCCTCCCTGCTATCTTTAACACTGTTTATATAAAGAAAATGTGGACATGGAAATACAATTTTGTAGAAGCAAAGTTACTTCTTAGTAAAATATATGCTCAAATTGAAGAGAGATATATGAATTTAATTTTAATTGTCAGGCTTAAGATGTTCCTAGAAAGCAGATTATAATTTTTCAGTGATAAATTGTTTAGTGATGTATTGACCAGATGAAAGACATCTTTAGTAAGAACAAAAGCCCTGTATTTATATTGAGGGGCAAATCTGAAAAAAAATCCACCAATGTCTAGAGGAAAATGAAATTATCAGTATTAGTGCAAGTCAAAACATCAATTTAAAAAGGCAAAACACGTACCACAAAGATGGCTAGAACTAAGAAAATAACAAAACTAGGTACAGAATAGTTGTTCCTTGCTCCTGAATGAAAATATTAAATGGACCGATTATTAAAACATCTTGATGCTTTGAACTTCTAAGTATTAATACAGATTTGCTCCTCAATCAGTTGAGCTCCTTATATGCTTCAAATGTTTCCCTTAGACGTCCTTCTGTGTTCACATTCATTCAGCATCTGCTACAAAAATTCAGCACCTTCTGTTCTTCACTCCACTTTCACTTGTCATGACTGTAGTTTAGCCTTTAGGATTCTTTGCGATTTAGTTCCATCAGTTAGAACTGAAAAAACTAATGGAAAACTGAATTCAAGTCCAGCTTGGGCAAAAAGGGAATTTATTAGCTCACATAACTGAAAATTCTATAGGTAAAGCTGACTTCAGGGGAAGCAAGAAAATTCATCAATAGTCAGTTCACCAAATTTTTTGTTTCTTTTAACTATTTAGATTTAATTGACCAGTTTTCATTTTGCATCATACCAATATTTTAAGGAATGCTCACTTTTTCTCTACTCAAACTTCCTACTCATGCTGGAGGAAGCAATGAGAGGACCTACTGAAGAAGCAGGGAGAAGGGGAGAACATTTTGCCACCAAGGATGGATATTCCAGAAGTTGGCTTGCAGTGAACTATTAGTGGTTTGTCCTAAATCTGGCTTTACTTGTGGTTTGATGTAGAGTTCAAATGGTGTCTCCCTTTTGATTTATCTGGTGCAGGCTTTATCCCCAGGCCAGATACCCTTTTGGCAGCAAGTTGGGGGTTGAGAGACCCAAGCTTCACAACCTCATATGATTGCATGCAGAAGAAGATCCACATATGCTTTTTCCCAGAAATCTCAGCAAATGGGACATCATGTTTGGCTCTGAAAGATACTTGCTTTCAGGAGCCCAAGATGAAAACAAAGGGATTATATACATGCTGGTAACAGTGGAAAGAGCCAATATACCCCTAGGTCCAAAGGGATCAGAGGAGGGAGGTAGTCACTGTACCTGCAAAGAGAGAGCCGTGCAGAGCAGACTGCTTCTAGAGGAGCCTTGAGCTGTGGTCGATAGACATAGCCACCTGGAGAAGACATGGCAGGGAGGAGCAGGGAAATGTCCAACTTGACCTCACTCTCCTCCCTGTCCAGCTTCTGCAGGGGTCACTCATTGGCCAACCATGACAGCAACTCTCGATGATCCAGGTTTAAGTGGTTCATTGTCTTAGTTTCTCCACTTAGTCACTTCGTCCCTTTAAGAGTGCCATTAGATGAACAGTAAACATAAATAAATACAAAACTGAAGTCTGTTGACTGAGCTATATCCTGAACTGATGAAAGCAATTTGGTATGGAACTGGCTGAAACTGTAACTTACAAAGGGAGTGGTGGTAGGGGAGGAGAGTAGAGTCTGTCTCTAACATTCTTCATGGCTTCAAAATTTTATGACTGAATTTTATTTTTATTTCTTTTTTTTTTTTTAAGATTTTATTTATTTATTTGAGAGACGGAGAAAGAGAGAGAGAAAGGGCAAGCACGAGCCGGGAGATGGGCAGAGGGAGAGGGAGAAGCAGGGTCAATCCCAGGCTCAATCCCAGGATCCTGAGAACGTGACCTGAGCCAAAGGGCAGACGCTTAAACTACAGAGCCACCCAGGGGCCTATTGTTTTTATATATTCTACTAAAATTTCATTAAGAATTTTTAGTCTATACTCATGAAGGGTATTTGTGGTTTTATTTCAAGTTTTTGAATGGCTTTGGTTTTAGGATAATTCCGGCCTGATAAACTAATTTGGGAGGTGTTTCTTTGTCCTCTGTTTTCTACACTTTCTGTGGTATTGGCATTAGTTCTTCCTAAAATGTTTGATAGACTTCACTGTTGATGCCATCTGGATCTGACTTTGTGGGAAGGTCTTAATGAATAATTCAATTTATTTAGCAAATATTTTCTACTACTACTTCAGTTAGGTTTGTGATTCGTGTCTTTCAAGGAATTTATCCATTTGATCTAGTTGTCAAATGTGTTGGCATTAAGTTTTTCACAATATTCCTTTATTTGTTACTTTTGTGTGATATATGGTGATGTTCCTTCTTTCCTTCCTCATATGAATAATTTACTCTTCTTTCCCTTGATCAGTCTAGTTAGGGCTTTACCAATTTTGCTGCTATTTTCAAGAGGCCAATTCCATGGTTTGTTTTTATGTTCTGATATATATCATATTTATAATGTATATGTACTATTATGCATGTTATAATATATAGTAATATAATATTCTCACATATAATACATACTTATCTGTATTATTTTCTACTTTTACCTTACTTTGGGTTGAATTTATTTTTCTTTTTCACATAACTTAAGGTAGAGAATTTTATCATTGATTTAAAATTTTTTTTCTACTATAAGCATTTCAAGCCATAAATTTTCAAGCACTGATTTAACTACATTTCCCAAATTTTGATATGCTGTGTTTTCATTATCATTCAGTTCAAAGTACAGTATTTTCTCATTCCTCTTGATTTTTTTTTTTAATCTCATGGGCTATTTAAAAGTGTGTTATTTAATTCTCACACATTTGGGTCTTTCCTATATCCCTTTCTCTTACCGATTTCTAAGTTAAAGCTATTTTCAAATAAAATACTAGGTTTATTTTTTTTTCCCACTTGGTACTTTGTCATTCTGTTGTCTTCTGGCTCCCTTGTTTCTGATGAGAAGTTTGCACTGTTGTTACCCTGTATGTTATGAATCATTTTCCTCTTCCTACTTTCCAGATTCTTTCTTTGTTACTTGGTTTCAGTTGTTTGGCTATGTTGGCTCTATACATGGTTCTTATTATATTTGTTCTCCTTTGGATTCAGGGGATCCCTAAATTAATGTTTTGTTTTGTTTTGTTTTTACTAGATTGGAAAATTTCAGTCATTATTTTTTCAAAGTGTTTTTGTTTTTTTCTACTTTTGATTTCCTTTTTTTTTTTTTTTTAAAGATTTTATTTATTTATTTGACAGAGACACAGCGAGAGAGGGAACACAGCAGGGGGAGTGAGAGAGGGAGAGGGAGAAGCAGGCTTTCCACTGAGCAGAGAGCCTGATGTGGGGCTCGATCCCAGGACCCTGGGATCATGACCTGAGCCGAAGGCAGACGCTTAACGACTGAGCCACCCAGGTGCCCTACTTTTGATTTCCTTTACTTTTGGGACTCCGATCACATACGTGAGTGAATGCTTGATGTTGACTTGTGGCCCTGCCACTGCATTTTTCTTTAATTTCCCCTCTTCTCTTTTTGTATTGCATATTTTCTATTGATGTGACTTCAAATTCACTGATTCCTTCCACTATCTCAGATCTGATGTTAAGTTCATGAAGTACATTTTTCATTTCATCCCTAGAATTTCTATTTTTTAATATAGTTTCCATTCTTCTGTTGGGATATGCTGTTTGTTGACTCATAATTGTTACAATTTTCTTTGATTCTTCAGACGTATTTTATTTCAATTCTATGAACATATTTATAATGCTGCTTTGAAGTCTTTGTCTGCAGAGTTGAGTCTTCACCCAATTACTTAGACAAGTTTGTGCCTCAACAATTCAAACCCTAAACCTTAATTTAGTGGTCTGTCCGGAATATGTAGAAAGTTTATTATCTCAATGCTCCCATGATTCTTTTGTTGCAAAAATCTCCCTGTTAAATTTCTAGCTGATTTTCTGCCCTCCCTGAACTAAGAGAGCCACCCCAGTTGATAAAGATGTGGGCGATCATTATCTGCTCCAAACCATATCCACCATGTCCAGATAGTAAATCTGCAGATTCTTGCACCACTCCCAGGTCAGGGGAATATGAACACCTCCAGGAAAGGAGGTCACAAACTTGCTGCACTTACCTGATACAGTAACATCTTTTCATGAATAAGCATGTCTCAAGTTCTTTTCTACCTTTGGTCATTTTCTGGTGAGATGAAATACTTGCTTTTAATCATTTTTTTCCAGTTCTACACTTGTTTTCTTATTGAAGGAAATTGCCCAATGTCCTTATATGCCATTAACAGGTATAGAAAGTTTTCTTAAAATTTTAACCAACAATTTGCTTACTGAATGTCATTTAGAAATAAAAAAGTTGAGATAGTTGGAGGGTGTCATACCGTATTTGTTATAATTGCTTAATCAGTGGCACTCAGGTGAACATAATTAAAAGAAAAATTAATTTTTAAAAGTCAATTTATGAAGCTGTAGACTTATTTTCCCCACAATTCTTATCACTATATGCCATAATTTTTGTTTTACTTACTTGGTTTATTGTCTGTCTCCTCTCCACTGCAATGTAAACTTCATGAAGGCAGGGATATTTATATATTTTATTTTCTGCTCTATCTTCTCTATCAAGGATTGTGCCTAGCTCATAGTAGGGACATAAATATTTGTTGAATAAATAATAATTACTGAATATGAGGTTACCTTTAAGTAGCTTACTCAGCAAGCACAAATATAGCAAAAACACTTGTTTATATGTCTAAGAAAACATCTGTGCCATACAATATGTTGAACCTATTTTACAATTTTTTAAAAAGCTTTTATTTAAATTCTGGTTAGTTAACATATAGTGTAATACAGTTTCAGATGTACAATATAGTGATTCAACACTCCCATACATCACCTGGTGCTCATCACAAGTGCACTCCTTAATCTTCATCACCTATTTAACCCAAATTTTGAGTGGAAACCATTTTATTTTTTATTCCTCACACTGATTATATTGATAAAGAAGTCAATTGTATGTGCCCATGGAAAAACCATGACATTATTCCAGCCAATTGGTTTATTTATCTCTGTATATTTTTAATCCATGAAAATAGATGATAAAAGTACTGTAATTTTTGAATTAAGTCAAATGAGACTCGAGTATTAGTTTTATAGGTTGGAATCTATTATGTGTTCTTTATAAATTATTGTTGAATTTGTTATTTGGTTCCATGTTATAGATTAAATATCAAAATGAGAGTTGACATGTAAAATACTATTTTTGGAAAATAAAGATGTCTATTCGGATGAGAAGAGTAGAAATGAACTGTTTAATGTCTATTTTGAATTCCTAAAACTATTTTTTAGGGCTGTGTTTTCTTATCACTCTTGTGCTCTGAAACAGCATATTGACTTTTTTCCTATCCTGAGTAGATTTCTCCCCTTTCAATTTTTGTGACTAGATGGCTATGGGACTTCTATGTTGTTTCAGTCAATAGAATGACAAGATGAACTTGGCCAGACATGAATGTAAATACCATCAATTGGAAAGAACCCTAAAATTTCAGGATTAGGGGGGCGCCTGGGTGGCTCAGTTGTTGGGCGTCTGCCTTCGGCTCGGGTCATGATTCCAGGGTCCTGGGATCGAGCCCCGCATCGGGCTCCCTGCTCGGCGGGGGGCCTGCTTCTCCCTCTCCCACTCCCCCTGCTTGTGTTCCCTTTCTCGCTGTGTCTCTTTCTGTCAAATAAATAAAATCTTAAAAAAAAAAAAATTTCAGGATTAGGGAAATTTGGCTTAATGCCCATACATGGACACATGACCTAAAGTGTTTTATTAATTGGAGCTCAATTAACAGATGGTTATTAAAAGACTAATATTATTTTAGGATTTATTTTCATATATGGTGGGGGAGGACCCAAAATCAGAATAGTGATGATCCAGTTCTATTCTCAACTGGTCAGAACTGACTTGGAGCTTTGGTGAAAGGCCTAGAACCACATTACCAAAGGACTGAAGGACTCAGTGATGTTTAGCAAGGGGAGGAGAAGGTTTAGTGGGTCCCTGACAGTTCTCTTCTTATATTTTGGAGAGCTTGGTTGGCTCAGAGGTTAGAATTAAGATTTGAAAGTTTAAAGAGTGAAATTTGGGATTAATATGAGGTAGTTTTTCTTTTTTCCACAAATATCGTAGTCTGAATATAAAAGTAGTTGCCAGACTAAATGGTGAAATTATTATCATTGTCGGCATTCCGGCAAAACAACCAGCATCTCGGGCGCCTGGGTGGCTCAGTTGGTTAAGTGACTGCCTTCGGCTCAGGTCATGATCCTGGAGTCCCGGGATCGAGTCCCGCATCGGGCTCCCTGCTCAGCGGGGGGTCTGCTTCTCCCTCTGCCCTCTTCCCTCTCATGCTCTCTGTCTCTCATTCTCTCTCAAATAAATAAATAAAATCTTTAAAAAAAAAACAAACCAGCATCTCTTGTTGGAAACAAAACTTACAAATGGTTTCTGGAACATCCTCTACTTCGGTAACTTTTCATACTGTGCTGACAAAGTAATGTTAACTCATTATATTTTCTTCATTATGAAGCAAAAGTTTTTCCATCTGTGCTTCTGTCTTAAAATTTGGAGTGTGCACTAACCAAGGAAGCCTATCTCCTCAGTTTTTAATAATCTCACTTAAAATTTGAAAGGTTTAAATTTAGTTTTTAGGAGCTGTTTTGTGGGAAGGGGATAATCATTCAATTACTAGAAAATAAAACCTTTGTATGTCTTATTTTTTGGATAGAGGTGTGTATCCAATTCATTTAGTGGATGAATACATAAGTGATGAATAAGAGATAAAAATTTTGCTTCTCTTTCCTTGATATATCTGTAAGTATTTTGTGTAGACAGGGTCTGCTAGCCTGAAATATTTTAGGAATACTAAATTTGCTTTTGTAAGCTTATCTGAGGGGGGAAAAAGGATCAACAGTATTCTCATTTATTGGACACATACCATGGAAAGAACAAACATTTGCTATGTTAGGTTACTTTGCTTTTGTTTGTTGTTGTTACCACAGACTCACTTGACTGACACCTTCATGTTTTTACATCTCCTTGTGTTTTTCAAGTTCACTTGAAGGTACTTTGATTTTCGTAGGCTAGTCTACAGGCTATCCTTTGGGAAAATGCCTTCAAATAGTTTCAGAAATCTTCACTTCTTACTCTCGTTTAGGTAGATGATATAAATTAGTAGAGCAGGCCAGTGTTAGGCAACAGGGAGTGATGGGGAGAAAGGCAAATTGAAGAGTTTATCTCCATGTAACCTGGGCAACTGATATTGTGTATTTCTTTTGGATGTTAAAGAAGTTGCTGTGTGGTTTCTTTGCTTTCCTTTTTATTTTGGGTGAGGGTGGGAGGGAACTTTTTTAAAAAAATGAGTATAGTTGACACACAATGTTACATTAGTTTCAGGAGTAGGACATAGTGATTGGACATCTCTATATGCTCACCACAAGGAGAGCTCCTGACTGTCACCATACAACACTATTACAGTACCACTGACTATATTCCCTGTGCTGTACTTGTTATCCCCATGACTTACTTATTCCATAACTGAAAGCCTGTATCTCTAAGTCCTTTTCACCCATTTTGCTCATCCCTCCATCTCCTCCCCCTCCAGCAGCCATCAGTTTGTTCTTTGTATTTATAGTTCTGATTCTGCTTTTTGTTTTATTCATTTGTTTTCTGGATTGGTGGGTGGAACATATTTATATATGTAAAAAGCTTAATTAATGAATTGGGAAATTTACCAGTAACTGATATTTAAAGGTGGTTCTGTGTAGATCATTGTTGACTCCTTGTTAAAGGCTTTTAGAACAAGGTGAACAAAAACAAAGCAGTAAAATTGGTGGTTTCTGTCTTCTTTTTCAGGTTATCTCCCCTCCAGAAGGCAGAAATAGTCTACTTGGTTAAGAAGCATGTAGGGGCCATCACTCTTGCCATTGGGGATGGTGCCAATGATGTTGGGATGATCCAGATGGCCCACGTGGGTGTGGGAATCAGTGGGAATGAGGGCATGCTGGCCACCAACAGCTCAGATTATTCCATTGCACAGGTCAGTAGTGTGGGCATGAGAGTATTGGAATATCTTGAGTCTATCCCCAAGGCCTACGCCACTCTTTAAGTTGCTTTTCATATGAAACTACCAGCACATTTGGGGTTTTCTTTAGTTTTGTCCTTACGCACTTTGCAGCAAAAAGAGTTTTCCTCGAGCAGTTATGGAGTTGGTCATACTGATACCACCAAGAATCTATAGCTCTACTAATACAATCTCTAAATCCCCAGTCTCTTCAGTCTGCAATGTGTGCTTTGCTTTGTGGTGTCTCTCAGTGAAGATTTCTTAAAGACTTATAATCTCCCCATTTCTGCTTTTTTAAAAGCAGGCATTGCCTCTTGGCAGGCATTTAAAAATAGACTGTATTTTAGAGCAATTATAGCTTCACAACAAAATTGAGCAGAAAATATAGAGTTGCCATATATTCCCTGCCTTCCCCCACAAACTCCCCCATCATCAACATCCCCTACCAAAGCAGTATATTTGTTATAACTGATGAACCTACATTGACACATCATTATCATTACCCAAAGTCCACAGTTTACATTAGGGCTCACTCTTGGTGTTGTATATTCTATGGGTTTGGAGAAATGTATAATGACGAGTATCCACCATCACAGTATTATACAGAGTAGTTTTACTGCCTTAAAAATCCTCTGCACTCTGCCTATTCATCATTCCCTCCATTCACGAACCCTTGGCAACCACTGATTTTTGTACTCTCTCCATGGTTTTGTCTTTTCCAGAATGTCATATTCATACAGTATGGCTTCTTTCACTTAGTAATATGCATTGAAGTGTCCTCCACGTCTTTTATGGCTTGATAGCTCATTTCTATTTAGTGATGAATAACATTCCACTTTCTGGATGTACAATACTTTATCCATTCATCTACTGAAAATATCTTATTTCCAAGTGTGGGCAATTATTAATAAAGCTGTTACAAATATCCATGGGCAGGTTTTTTTGTGTGGACATAAGTTTTCAACTCCTTTGGATTTATACCCAGGAATGTAATTGCTAGATCATATAGTAAAAGTATAAAAGTATGTCTAGTTTTGTAAGAAACTGCCAAACTGCCTTCCACAGTAGCTGTACCATTTACTGGAAGACATTTAAGTAGTGTGTGTGGTCTGTGATTTACAACCTCTGTATATTTATATAAGATCCTAGGCTGTTTAACAAGAATACCTCCTCCTTCTACATATTAATATTTTGACTTTTGAAGAATATTTTAATCAATAATTTAAGATTAGCTTTTAATGGATCTAGTATTTTATCACAGTTGAGCAACTAACAATAACACTTTTCTATTTTGCTGAATTCAGGAGGCACCTGTAATTCTTGAACATTCCTTGGGAATAATCCCATACGCTGAGTAGGTCATCCCTGCTGGGGCTATTCTTATGGTGGCTGTCTCTGAGGGGCTAGATGATTTAGTACTCTGTCCACAGGTAAACAGATGCCTGAAACTGGAGTGGTAACAAAATGGATTCCTAGGATTTTACAGCATAGATGAAAAGCATATTACCCCAGTGTTTGAATCAGATCCATTCTGAGACCCTTCTTACAGATTAAGTGTTCTGGTTTTATAGCAGGGAAAACTAAGGCTCCTCTGTGCTAGAGTATTTGTGTTGGCGGGGAGAGTGTCAGTAAACCGTGATCAGAGCACCTATGTCTGTAAATAAGCAAATGGCCACACCAAAGTCACCTAATCCTGTCCTAAACTGCTACATGCTATTGGGATACATACTTCCAGTGATCTCAGCAATTATATATGACATAAGCCTTGAACTACTAAACACTGTAGACACACCAAGCTGGCCAGTATCAGGAGTCCTGGGGATCCAGGGAAACATTTCTGGCTTTTTTGTTTTTTTTAGATTCCACATTATAAGTGAAATCAAATGGTATTAATCTTTTTCTGTTGGACTTATTTTACTGAGCACA
>NC_138371.1:107486978-107525225 GCF_054177405.1 Leptonychotes weddellii | reverse complement strand
GGTCATTTGTGTGTCTTCTTTGGAGAAATGTCTATTCATGTCTTCTGCCCATTTCTTGATTGGATTAGTTGTTCTTTGGGTGTTGAGTTTGATAAGTTCTTTATAGATTGTGGATACTAGCCTTTTATCTGATATGTCATTTGCAAATACCTTCTCCCATTCTGTCAGTTGTCTTTTGGTTTTGTTGATTGTTTCCTTTGCTGTGCAGAAGCTTTTTATTTAATGGATTCCCAATAGTTCATTTTTGCCCTTGCTTCCCTTGCCTTTGGAGATGTGTCTAACAAGAAGTTGCTGCAGCTGAGGTCAAAGAGGTTGCTCCCTGTGTTCTCCTCAAGGATTTTGATGGATTCCTGTCTCACATGTAGGTCTTTCATCCATTTTGAGTCTATTTTTGTGTGTGGTGTAAGGAAACGGTCCAGTTTCATTCTTCTGCATGTGGCTGTCCAATTTTCCCAGTACCATTTGTTGAAGAGACTTTTTTCCATTGGACATTCTTTCCTGCTTTGTTGAAGATTAGTTGACCATAGAGTTGAGGGTCCATTTCTGAGTGTCTCTATTCTGTTCCATTGATCTGTGTGTCTGTTTTTGTGCCAGTACCATACTGTCTTGATGATGACAGCTTTGTAATAGAGCTGGAAGTCTGGAATTGTGATGCCACCAGCTTTACTTTTCTTTTTTTTTATTTATTCATGAGAGACAGAGAGAGAGGGAGAAGCAGGCTCCCCGCTGATCAGGGAGCCCGATGCGAGACTTGATCCCAGGACCCTGGGATCATGACCTGAGCCGAAGGCAGATGCTTAACTGGCTGAGCCACTCAGGTACCCCTTTGCTTTTCTTTTTCAACATTCCTTTGGCTATTAGGGGTCTTTTCTGGTTCCATACAAATTTTAGGATTATTTGTTCCAGTTCTGTGAAAAAAGTTGATCATATTTTGACAGCTCTCTATTCTGTTCCATTGATCTGTGTGTCTGTTTTTGTGCCAGTACCCACTGTTTTGATTATTATAGCTTTGTAGTATATCTTGAAATCTGGGATTGTGATACCTCTGGCATTTTTCTTCTTTCTCAAGATTGCTTTGGTTACTTGGGATCTTTCGTAGTTCCATACTAATTTTAGGATTATTCTATTTCTATGAAAAATATTGATATTTTGACAGGGATTGCATTGAGCTTATAGATTACTTGGGGTAGTATGGACATTTTAACAATATTAATTTTTCCAATCCATGACTATGGAACTTCTTCCATTTCTTTGTGTCTTCCTCAATTTCTTTCATGACTGTTCTATAGTTCTATAGTTTCCTTTGCCTCTTTGGTTAGGTTTATTCCTAGGTATCTTATGGTTTTTGGTGCAATTGTAAATGGGATCGACTCCTTAATTTCTCTTTCTTCTGTTTCGTTGTTAGTGTATAAAAATGCAACTGATTTCTGTGCATTGATTTTATATCCTGCCACTTTGCTGAATTCCTATATGAGTTCTAGCAAGTTTGGGGTGGAATCTTTTCCACATAGAGTATCATATCATCTGTGAAGAATGAGAGTTTGACTTCTTCTTTGCCGATTTGGATGTCTTTTATTTCTTTTCATTGTCTGATTGCTGAGGCTAAGATTTCTAATACTATGTTGAACAACAGTTGTGTTCCTGACCTTAGGGGAAAAGCTCAGTTTTTCCCCATTGAGAATGATATTCACTGTGGGCTTTTTGTATATGGCTTTTGTGATATTGAGGTATGTTTCCTCTATCCCTATACTGTGAAGTTTTAATCAAGAAAGGATGCTGTACTTTGTCAAATGCTTTATCTCTACTGAGAGGATCATATGGTTCTTGTCCTTTCTTTTATTAATGTAGTGCATCACATTGATTGATTTGCCGATACTGAGCCATCCTTGCAGCCCAGGAATAAATCCCATTTGGTCATGGTGAATAATCCTTTTAATGTACTGTCGGATCCTACTGGCTAGTATCTTGGTGAGAATTTTTGCATCCATGTTCATCAAGGATATTGGTGTGTAGTTCTCCTTTATGGTGGGGTCTTTGGTTTTGGGATCAAGGTAATGTTGGCCTCATAGAGTTTGGAAGTTTTCCTTCCATTTCTATTTTTTGAAAGAGCTTCAGAAGAATAGGTATTAATTCTTCTTTAAATGTTTGGTAGAATTCCCCTGGCAAGCCATCTGGCCCTGGACTCTTGTTTATTGGGAGATTTTTGATTACTGTTTCAATTTCCTTGCTGGTTATGGTTCTGTTCAGGTTTTATATTTTTTCTTGTTTCAGTTTTGGTAGTTTATATGTTTCTAGGAATGCATCCATTTCTTCCAGATTGCCTAATTTGTTGGCATATAGTTGCTCATAATATGTTCTTATAATTATTTGTATTTCTTTGGTGTTGGTTGTGATCTCTCCTCTTTTATTCATGATTTTATTTATTTGTGTCCTTTCTCTTTTCTTTTGGATAAGCCTGGCCAGGGGTTTATCAATCTTATTAAATCTTTCAAAGAACCAGCTCCTAGTTTCGTTGATCTGTTCTACTGTTCTTTTGGTTTATTTCATTGATTTCTGCTCTAATCTTCTGATCATCTGATTATCTTCTATCTGATTACTATCTATCGATCTAATTGTCTTCTGATAATCTGCTCCAATATGTCTTCTATTATTTCTCTTCTCCCACTGGATTTAGGCTTTATTTGCTGTTCTTTTTCTAGCTCCTTTAGGTGTAAGGTTAGGTTGTGTATTTAAGATGTTTCTTGTTTCTTGAGAAAGGCCTGTATATACTTCCCTCTTAGGACCGCCTTTGCTGAAGTCCAATGGTTTTGAACAGTTGTGTTTTCATTTTCCTTTGTTTCCATAAATTTTCTAAATTCTTCTTTAATGTCCTGGTTAACCCATTCATTCTTTAGTAGGATACTGTTTAGCCTCCACATATTTGAGTTCTTTCCAAATTTCCTCTTGTGATTGAGTTCAAGTTTCAAAGCATTGTGGTCTGAAAATATGTAGGGAATGATCCCAATCTTTTTGTACCAGTTGAGACCTGATTTGTGGCCCAGTATGTGATCTATTCTGGAGAATGTTCCATGTGCACTTGAGAAGAATGTGTAGTCTGTTGCTTTAGGATGGAATGCTCTGAATATATCTGTGAATTCCATCTGGTCCAGTGTGTCATTCAAAGCCCTTGTTTCCTTGTTGATCTAATGCTTAGGTGATCTGTCCATTGCAGTGAGTGGGGTGTTGAAGTCCCTTACTATTATTTTATTATTATTAATGTGTTTCTTTCATTTTGTTATTGATTAGTTTATATAATTGCCTGCTCCCATGTTGGGGGCATAAACATTTGCAATTGTTATATCTTCTTGTTGTATAGACCCTTTAATTATGATATAGTGTCCTTCCTCATCTTTTATTATAATCTTTGGTTTAAAATCTAATTTGTCTGCTATAAGGATTGCTACCTCAGATTTCTTTTGATGGCCATTAGCATGATAAATGGTTTTACACCCCCTCACTTTCAATCTGGAGGTGTCTTTGGGTCTAAAATGAGTCTTGTAGACAGCATATGGACGGGTCTTTTTTTGTTATTGTTTTTAGGGGTTTTTTTGTTTTTTTTTTATCCAATCTGATTCCCCCTTTTGATTGGAGCATTTAATCCATTTACATTCAGAGTAATTATTGAAGATATGAATTTGGTGCCATTGTATTACCTGTGAAGTCACTGTTTCTGTATATTGTCTCTGTTCCTTTCTGGTCTATGTTACTTTTGGGCTCTCTCTTTGCTTAAAGGATCCCCTTTAATATTTCTTGCAGGGCTGGTTTAGTGATCACAAATTCTTTTAGTTTCTGTTTGTCCTGGAAGCTTTTTATCTCTCCTATTTTGAATGACATCCTGCTGGATAAAGTATTCTTGGCTGCGTATTTTTCTCAATTAGTACCCTGAATATATCATGCCAGTCCTTTCTGGCCTGGCAGATCTCTGTGGATAGGTCTGCTGCCAGTCTGATGTTTCTACCCTTGTAGGTTATGGACCTCTTGTCCCAAGCTCCTTTCAGGATTTTCTCTTTGTCTCTGAGATTTGCAATTTTCACTATTATATGTCGAGGTGTTGAGCTATTTTTATTGATTTTGAAGGGGATTCTCTGTGCCTCCTGGATTTTGATGCCTGTTTCCTTTCCCAGATTAGGAAGTTCTCCACTATAATTTGCTCCAATATACCTTCTGCCCCCCTCCTTTCCTCTTCTTCTTGGATCCTAATTATTCTAACATTGTTTCTCTTTATGGTATCACTTATCTCTCAAATTCTCCCCTCATTATCCAGTAGTTGTTTATCTCTTTTTCTCAGCTTCTTTATTCTTCATTTTGTCTTCTATATCACTAATTCTTTCTTCTGCCTCATTTATCCTAGCAGTTAGAGCCTCCATTTTTTATTGCATCTCATTAATAGCTTTTTTGATTTTGACTTGATTAGATTTTAGTTCTTTTATTTCTCCAGAAAGGGATTCTCTAGTGTCTACTATGCTTTTTTTTCAAGCCCAGGTAGTATCTTTGTAACCATTATTCTGAACTCTAGTTCTGATATCTTATTTACATCCATACTGATTAGGTCCCTGGCAGTCAGTACGGCCTCTTGTTCTCTTTTTTTTTTCCTGTTCTCTTTTTTGAGGTGAGTTTTTCTGTCTTGTCATTCTTGCAGAATGTGGTAGCTTTTCTATTTGTAGAGTTTCAGCTAATCTTTTCTTATATCTCTGATTGAATTCACAGGTGTTCAGAATGATTTGATAGCTATCTATCTGAATTCCTGGGACCAGACAAAACTAAGATCTCCTACTCCTCTGTTATCTTGGACTATCTCCTCCATGTATTTTTTAATTTCTTATTTGATTTCTTCATTGACCCAGTGGCTGTTTAGTACCATATTGTTTAGCCTCCACATGTTTGTGCTTTTTCTGTTTGTTTTTTTTCCTTGTAATTGATGTCTAGCTTCATTCATACCAGTTGTAGTCAAAAAAGATGCTTGGTATGATTTTAATCTTCTTAAATTTATTTAGGCTTCTTTTGTGGCCTAACATGATGTATCCTGGAGAATGTTCCATGTGCAGTGGAAAAGAATGTGTATTCTGTTGTTTTTGGATGGTAATTTCTGTATATGTCAAGTCCATCTGGTCTAATGTGTTTGTTGTTCAAAGACACTGTTTCCTTACTCATTTTTTACCTGGGTGATCTATTCATTGATATGAGTGGGGTGTTACAGTCCCCTACTATTTATCATATTGCTGTCAAGTTTTCCCCTTGTGTCTATTAATATTTGCTTTTTTTAGGTGCTCCTATATTGGGTACATAGATAACTACAATTATTATATCCTCTTGTTTATTGATCCCTTTATCATTATGTAGTGCCCTCTTTGTCACTTGCTACAGTCTTTAATTTTGAGTCTATTTTGTCTGATATAAGTATTGCCCCCTGGCTTTTTTTTTTTTACTTCCATTTTCATGGCATATCTTTTTCCATCCCTTCACTTTCAGTCTGTATGTGCCTTTAGGTCTGAAGTGAGTCTCTTGCAGGCAGCATATAAATGAGTCTTATTTGTTTTATCCATTTTGTCACCTTATGTCTTTTTTTCAAGCATTTAGACTATTTACATTTAAAGTAATTATTGATAGATATTTACTTATTGCCATTTTATTAATTGTTTTCTGGTTGTTCTTGTAGTTCTTCTCTATTTCCTTCATCTTCTCTTACTCTTTTTCCTTGTGAGTTGTAATTTTCTTTAGTGTTTTGCTTGTCTTTATTTCTCTTTATTTTCTGTGTATCTATTATAAATTTTTGGTTTATTATGAGGTTTTATATAACATCCTAAGTATATTGCAGACTATATTAAGTTGATGGTCTCTTAAGTTTGAACTCATTTTAAAAGTACTTCATTTTTTTCTTCTCCCTTCACAATTTATGTATAAGTTTATTTTATTTTACATCTTTTTATTTTGTGAATCCCCTTAACTAATTTTTTAGAATTGATTTTACTACTTTCATCTTTTAACCTTCATAATAGTTTACAAGTGATTGCTTTATGACCTTTTTGTATGTTTGCTTTTACTTGGAACAGTTTTCCTTTCATATTTTTTTTACTTTTTTTATTCTAGTTACCCTTTTAGACTGTGGCTTTTTTTCTGCACCCCAGGGCAGATGAATCTACTCATGGTCCTTAAGTACTGCTGTTGCTCCCCACTTCAGTTTGCAGTGTCGGGGTGGGGATTCTTTTTCTTACTGTGTCTCCATCAATATTTTGTGCTGCAGAAGCTATTCAGTCAGCCCTCAGGAGGAATTCCTATGTAAATAGGTGTAAATTTGGTGTGTCTGTGAAGGAGGTGTGAGTTGAGAGTCTTCCTGTGTCACCGTCTTGGAATAGACCTTCCAAGTTTTCTCTTCTTCCTTCCACCCCTAAAGTGCCACACCAAGACAGCCACTAATGCAGAAGACTGATTGATTTGATTCGTGCTTAGGCCCCCATTAAAAGGCTATTTCATGTCAATAATACTTTAAGCCACACTGTTTTTTTTTTTTTTTCCCTCCCTCTTACTTCGACCCAAGAGCAGCTTTGACTGCAGAGGGGGAGAAGGTATTCTGCCAGTGATGTGTGCCATCTTATACTTTTGCAGAATGAATCTTATTCCCAGAACTGTAAGTGGAAATTTTCCCATTTCTGCCCCATCTGCCTCCAGCCTTTCATATGTATTCTGCAGCAGTGGTCAAACAAATGTCTTTTACTCTGCTCTTTCTGGGTAATGAAGAAATTTCCCTTCTCAGAGTATATCAGTATAACATTCTACTCATAACCTGGATCATTTTATTCTCTGAAAAGTGTAAATTATTCACTTCCTTCTCTCCAAATTTCTTAATATTTTTAAGTCATCCCAAGAAATGAAACTCTGACTTTAAACCACTGCAAAGCTAAACACTGAGGCAATAGGAATGTTTTCTATAGTGACTCAAGTTTAATATCAAGTTCTGGATATAAACGAATAAAAACATTTCTTTAATTCACTGAGCATCTTCTTCCCCATCCTGCTCTCTCATGATCCAAAATCGTAAGTGCTCTTTTTTTGAAAGTTTAAAATTTTTCATATGTACCACCTGGTGCTACTTTGAAGTGAGTATTTAATTCCAGGAGTCATTAAATTACTGAATTACTTCATTTTGTGGAATAACTCTCCTGTATAGTCATTCAAAAAAATGTTCACTGAGCAAATACCATATTTTGGACATGTTTCTGGGTGTTTAGAATTCATCAGTGAAGTCAACAATGAGACCTACTCTCACAGAGCTTCCATTGTAGGAAACAAAAATATACAGTAGTGCCTGTCATTTGTTAGAAGGTAATAACTGCTATGAAAGTATGTATGTAGATGAGGGTAAGGAGGCTCACAACACTGCAGAGGCTGCATGTAACCTTCATTTTTAATTTTAACTTTTTATTTATTATACAAAGTGGGGAACTGATTCCTGTAAGACTTTGTTACTTATACCTGATCACACATTTAAAAAAAAAAAAAAAAAGATGAGTGATTTAGCCTGAGTTCTTGTTTCTAATAGGATGTTGCTTTCATTAAATAAGTCTGTCCCATTACTATGATTAAAGTCTTAGATGTGTATCAGATTAAAAGCCTTGCACATTCCAAGTGAAAATCCAAGCAGCATTTACTGGGCAAAAAAATACGATGTTAAAAAGATTTGTTTTAGTGATAAAAGAGGTGAATTTTATAAAGCTTTAAAAAAAATTTCTTTATAGAGAACTGCCATGTCAGGTTGTCTGCAAAATTGGTTTCACTCTGCTTCCTTCTGTGTTACATTTTCTAGAGTGGAAACTCTGAAATGTGAAATGCTGAGAAAATGATGTTTTGTGGGTTTTGTCACTAACTGGTAGGTCCCTTTGAACTTGCAAATGACTGTTGTTTCCTTCTTTTAGTTTAGCTACTTGGAGAAGCTTCTGTTGGTTCATGGAGCTTGGAATCATTTTCGAGTGACGAAATGCATATTGTATTGTTTCTACAAAAATGTAGTGTTATACATTATTGAGGTAAGAAGAGAGATACACTTTCTTTCATGGAAAAGTTAGGTCTTTGACATCAGTCTTGGTAGTTTAGGTTTTTTTTTTTCCATATTCGTGTCACTTAAATTACCATTACATAATTCTGTTTTAGGTTTTCACTCTAAGTTATTCAGTAAATTTGAATCTTCTAACCACCATCCTGACTTTAAAAATACCTGTTCAACCTTTAATTTGGCTATGGAAATATATTTTGAAATATTTTATTTTGCAATAATTATAGATTCACAGGAAGTTACAAAAATATTTTTAGGAGGTCCTGTGAAACATTCACCCAATTCTCCCTAAAGAACACCTTGAATAACTCCAGGACAATATCAAAACCAGGATATAACCAACAGAGTTTTTTCATATTTCACCAGCTTTACACACACTTGTGTGTGTGATTCTGTGTACTTTTATCCACATGCAGATTGAGGTAAACACCACAGAAATCAAGGCAGAGGCCTCTTTCCCTCCCCAACCCTCCCCCAATGATATAGACCTGTTCCTTCACCACAAGGATCCCCCTCATGCTATCCCTTTATAGCCACATCCATCCCTAACCCCTGACAGTGACTAATCTGTTCCCTATCCTAATAAGTTTGTTCTTTCAAGAATGTTATAAAAGTGGAAACATGTAGTATACAACCTTTTGAGATCGGATTTTTTCAGTCTGTATAATTCCCTTGAGATTGATACAAGTTATTCCCTGTATCATTTGTTCCCTTACCATAACATTTATCATCCACCTGTTGAAGAGCATTTGTGTGTAGGTTTTGTGCAAACACAAGTTTTCACTTATTTAGGACAAATGTCCAAGAGTACAATTGCTGGATCATATGGGAAGTGCATGTTTAGTTTTAAAAGAAACTCCCAACTAATTTCCAGAGTGACTTTACCATTTTCAGTTCCCACCAGCAAAGCATCTGTTATCTTGTTTCTCTGGATCTTTACCAGCACTTGATGTTATCACTATTTTTTTAGCCTTTCTGATAGATGGGTAGTGATATGTCATTGTGGTTTTAAATTGCATTTCCATAGAGGCTAATGATGTTGAACATCTTCTCATGTACTTATTTGCTATCTTCATATCTTCTTCAGTGAAATGTGTCTTCATTTTTTTTTGTCCATTTTCTAATTGAATTGTTTTTTCACTCTTAAGTTTTGAGAGTTCACATATTTTAGATGTTAGTCCTCTGGCAGGTAAGTAGTTTGCAAATATTTTCTTCCAGTCTGTATCATGTTGTTTTGTCATCTTAATAGTCTTTTGGAGTACAAAAGTTTTTAATTTTGATGTGGTCTGATTTATATATTTTCCTTCTATGGATAATGCTTTTTGTTCTATATCAAAAAGCTCTTTGCCTAGCTCTAGATTCCAAAGATTTTCCTCTATGTAGTTTTCTAAAAGTGTTTTACACTTAATGTCATGATTCATTTTCAGTTAATTTTTGTGTACAGTGGAGGGTTTAGATTGTCTAGTTATTTTGCCCATGGAGATCCGATTACTTCAGTACTATTTGATGAAAAGGTTATCCTTCCATTAAATTGATTTTCCACCTTTGTCAAAAATCAGCTGGGCAAATAATGAAGAAATAGAAAATATGAACAGACTATAGTAAGGAGATGAGATCAGTAATCAAACACCTCCCTGGAAAATTATACCAATCATTCAAAGAAAAATTAACACCAATCTTCCTCAAACTCTTCCAAAAAGTAACAGAGAAAGTAACACTTAGAAACTCATGTCAAAGAGGGATATCCTCTAAATCCATCCATGCTGTTGCAAATGGTGGGATCTCATACTTTTTTTTATGGTTGAGCAATATTTCATTGGATGTATACATATACATATATATATGTGAGTGTATATAGCCTCTTCTTTATCCATTCTTCTATTGATGAACACCTAGGTTGCTTCCACATTTATTGCTTTTGTAAATAATGCTGCAATAAACATAGAGGGGCATAGATCTTTTTGAATTAGGAGTTCTCCTTTCTTTGGCTGGGCCAGTTACAAATGTTATTAGTTGCAGATGCTACAATTTGCTGAAGCCATAGACAAAATCATTCTGAACTTTTACAACTCAATATCATTCTTTACTGAAGCAATGCATTATTGGACAATGAGATCTAAATATTTCATTGAAATTATTTTTTGATAGAGAATGAAATAAAAATTCTAAAATAAATGGACTGGCTTTCTGTTAGGCTCAAATATTCAAGTTTGATTTTATTTACATTTTGGTAAAATCCCATTTGATGACATGGAAAAAAAAATGATAAAGTACTTCAGTGAATAGAAACACTTAGGTCAATACAAAACTTCTTGAACTTTCTTTTCTTTCAGCTTTGGTTTGCCTTTGTTAATGGATTTTCTGGGCAGATTATATTTGAGCATTGGTTCATAAGCTTGTACAATGTGGTAAGCATTCTCCATCTCTATCTGATAGCATGCTGTTTATGTCTGGGAACTGTATCTAAGCCAATCATCTGCACATAGCAGGCAGCACAAATACATCTTTAGAGCCTTTGTTGCTGCAACACATCTTGCAGAAGCCCATACTCTCCACACATGGTTTCAATCATAGGAGATCATTCTATAGCAACTACATTAAATTTCTATGCAATGCATTTTGATAATACATCCAAAACCTCCTTACTATATGCCTGTACAATGTTTTTAGGCTTTTAAGCCAAGTAATTATTATCGAACTTTACTTCTTTCCATTCTATTTAATACATATAATACATTTAATTAATATTTATTTATATCTGTGTATGTGGGTGTGTTTTTATAGTGTAGTTCCCCAGCCTTTTAAACCTCCTGGTAGAAAATTTGTCCTTTTGTAAATATTTTAACCCTGTGTTTGTAGGAAATGATGAATTTTGATGTGAAGTCCTATAATAAATAAACGGAATCTTCTGAAACTAACAATCCCATACCATTACTTAACTCATTTTAAATTAAGAAACTAGAAATAAACAGTATGGTTAAATGGTCTTTTAATTCACCTTTAAATTTTTGTTTTATTTTTCTTGTTTATTATTCCAGTTTAAAGATTAGAGGTCAGGGAAACCTAGCATAAAAATTAGGTTCCCAGTGAGTATATCATGACCTTTCTTTTGTACTGCATCATCATAACATATTAGAATCTGGATACTCTGTGCCTCAATCCCTAACATTCTGTCTTCTGGGAGCTTGAATTCTGAAACAGCACAGACAAAAGTCATTGAGTGTCCAATAATACAAAAATGTCTAGTGCTATGAATAGTTAGTTGTGTACATGTCAATTCTAGACATATTTGACAAGAGCACTATATCAGTGAACCTGAGGTCATACACATATTTGTCTCTACCAAGCTTTTGGTCACAGATGACAATACTCAATTTTTTTTTTTTAAGTTTCATTACAGACTGGGCTGGAAGAATCTTTGTATGAGAAAATTCACTATGAATGCATAGGCCACAGATATTGGTCAATGGAATCTTTTTTTTTTTTTTTTAAATAAAGGAAAGCACAGAGACTGGCTTTTTTATATATATAAATGATGGCTTTAATTGGGAAACTTAAAATTGTGGACATTTTAGGATAATATATGATGACTTATTAATATCCATTGACTTATTAAATCTTATCTCATTACATATATATTTTACAGATGGGAGAAAGATGAAGCCTAGGACATCAAATAGTTACTGGCCATAAGAGAGTTAGATTGCTTATTTAATAACTACATTTAAAAAGGTAGTCATACTGTTTCTGGAGGTCCTATATTATTTCTGTTTCTGCCCATGCATGACTAACTGCTATAGGAATTACCCTCCTACCAGAAATAACCTACAGTGTCAGCCAAAATATATAAAACAATGGTTTTCAAACATTAAACAAAAGGCTGCTCATGGCTGTGATCATTGAGAAGGACTATTTCCAAGCCACAGTGCAGGACAATGGACCCAAAAGAAGGCCCAGGTATCTTAATGAGTTGAAGACACAGAGGTTGGAGCTCAGTGGGCCCAGGTAGCTAGAATATCAAAGAGGGAACTGTACTGAGAGAGAGACAGAAAGAATGACTGAAGATCTGTAGAGAGCTCCCTTGAGTCTTTGGTTCTGGTCTGTGTATGCATGAGAAAAATCTACCCAAAGCCAGGGAAAGAACTACCAGAAAGCAGTAGGATGAATTCTTGGAGTTAATTCAGGGCTAGGAATAACTAGTTACACATGATATTGGGAAAACTTAATCAAGTTACACTTTTAAAAATAAGGATAAATTAGACCTATAATAAACACTATTCTGGGCCCATCATAACAAAACTTAAAAGCAACCTTAAAAAAACCATCAAACTAATTTGCAAGTCACTTACCTGCAAATCAGACACAGGCAAACAATATTTAAAGAGCTGAGATGTCCTTCAACAGATGATGGATAAAGAAGATGTGGTTCATATATACAATGGAATATTACTCAGCCATCAGAAAGGATGAAAACCCATTTGCATCGACATGGATAGAACTGGAGGGGATTATGCTAAGTGAAATAAGTCAAACAGAGAAAGACAATTATCATATGGTTTCACTCATATGTGGAACATAAGGAATAGCATGGAGGACCACAGGGGAAGGGAGGGAAAACTGAATGGGAAGAAATCAGAGAGAGAGAAAAACCATGAGAGACTCTGGACTCTGGGAACCAAACTGAGGGTTACAGAAGGGAGGAGAGTGGGGGGATGGGGTAACCAGGTGATGGGTATTAAGGAGGGCACATGTGGTGATGAGCAGTGGGTGTTATATGCAACTAATGAATCGTTGAACACTACATCAAAAACTAATGATGTACTATATGTTGGCTAATTGAACATAATAAAAAATAAAAATAAACTTAAAAAAGAAAAAAAAAGAAATAGAGGCTAAGGGGGTTCCAAAGCCACAGAAAATATCTAATATATACAAATAAACTAAAAATAATGAATTGAAAAAAATAAAGAACAAAATTAAGTACTCAAGAACACAAAATTCATAGTTGTGCATCCAATAAAAGATATCAGTCATGCAAAGAAATAGGAAAATAAGATCCATGTGAAAAATAAGTCAATGAGAACAGATATAAAAATTATAAAGTTGTTAGAAAGAGTAGATAAGAACTTAAAACAGGTATTTAAATCTTATAAACATGTGCAAGAATATAAAGGAAGAAATGAACGTAATGAGGAGAACAACAGAAGATATAGAAAAGAACCAAATAGAACCTTATGATGAAAAATACAAATAGAAAATGGACATTTTTCTGGATGGGATTAAGAGCAAATTAGAAACTTCAGAAATAGGATCAGTAAATATGAAGACATAGCAATTATAGATGCACAGAGAGAAAAATCAGAAAAACACACAAATGTTCTTCTTAACCTAATTGTTGCAAATCAGTGACCAAGAGAATAATCTTTAAATCAACCAGATAAATATTATGTATAGAAAATAAATGTAGGAGTAAAAGCAGATTTCTCATTGAAAACCATGCAGGGCAGAAGACAATGGAATATCTTTAAAGATCTTAAAGAAAGAAAAAAAAATCCATTAACCCAAAATTCTATATGCAGCAAAAATGTCTTTTGAAAATAAACCAAGAAAATAGAAAATTTATCACCAGAAGACCTATAATACTTGAAATGTTAAAGGAAGCTCTTCAAACAAAAGAAAAAGTATACCAGGATGAAATTTGGATCTATCCAAAGAAATAAAGAGGAACAGAAATGTTAATTATGTCGGAATTAATAAAAGGCTTACCCTTTTCCCCTCATTTTCAATCATGATGACAGATAACTGTTAAAGCAAAATTAATAACGTATTCTGGGATTTGTCATTAATTTAGAATAAAAATGTCTGATAACTATAGCACAAAGAATGGGGGGAGGGATTTGAGAGTGTACTATTATCTGAATTTTGTGATACATTGCATATGTATACTGTAAACCTTAAAGAACAACTAAAACCCCCCAAAGTTATGGCTAATGAACCAATAATGGAGATAAAAATCTTAGTATTTCAATTACTTCAAAAGAAGTCAGTAAATAAGGTAGAGAGGAAGACTAAATGCAACAAATAGAAAAAATAGGAAGATGGGAGATTTAAATCCAACCACATTTATAATTACACTGAAATGCAAGTGGTCTAAATATTCTAATTAAAAGGCAGATATTGTCAGATTGGATTAACAAAATGAAAACCTACTTCAAATATAAAGGCACAGATAGGTAAAAAGGAAAAGGATGGGAAAAGATTTACCTTGTAAACAATAATTAAAAAAAAAAAAGCCAAAGTGGCTATATTAATAACAGAAATAATAGCCTTCAGAAAAATAAATATGGCTAGTGATGAAGATGAATATGTCTTAATTATAGTGTTAACTTATTAATAACACAGAATCCTATGTAAGAATAACATAGCTTATTAGAAACTAATTAGAAATGAAGCAGATATTGATATAATTAAATGGCAAGTTAAGTAAATCAACTCTTACATTCAGAGACTTAAACTCTCTTGAATGAACAGGGTCTGGGTGTCCTAGCCAACCTATCACCTCCACGAGCCCTGGGACACCAATCTACACCAGCACCAGCCATTTGTTTCTGATGAGCACTAAATGCTTCTATGAAAAACCTACAGCTAACATCATACCTAATGGCAAAGCCTGTTCCCTTAAGATGAAGAACAGGAGAAGAATGTATGTTTTTACCACTTCTATTCAACATCATCCACAGGTCCTAGCCAGGGTAATAAGACCAAAAAAAAAAAAAAAAGAGGATGATTGACAAAGAATAATGCTTGCTTTAGTTGCTGTCAACATTCTGTACAAAATTCTAGAAAATATACTTAGGTCATATGTTGTGTTAGATTGTTATAATAAAGGTCCCCAAATTTGCCCATGCCCTTCTGTATCCACATCTTTTGGTGTACCCACTCACACTGACTCTGAGTTTGGTCATGTGATTGATTTAGCCAATGAGACAACAGCAGATACAAGAAGCCCAAAGATGTGAAAAATGCTTGCTCACTGAAGCTCGCACCATCTTGTTGCTCTTTGTGAAGAATCCCTGGTTAAACTGCCATAGAAACAAACAATATGGAGCAGAAATATGTCACTTCTATCTTCCTGCTATTTTCCTCTCATTTTCTTTCCCCTCTCCTCCTTTCCTCTTCTTTCTCCTTTTTTAACTTCTCCCTTACTTCACCATTTTTTTTTCTCATATTATTATACCTACTATTACAAGATTCCCTCCTTGACAAGGTCCAGAACTTTTTAAAGGATCATGTATTTTTCATTTAATATGGTTGCTAGCATAATGATTCTTAGTAAAATATTTGAAGAGTAAATGAGTAGGAAACATCCCTTTGTTTCTGATAATAACTATCAAGATAAAGAATTTTTGTGTATTTTTTTTAATCGAACATTCACAACACTATTTACTGAATAACTACTACCTACCAAGACCTGGCAAGTGAACTAGCTTATAAAACCAACTGGTTCTTATTAGGGATACAGATATCATTATTGGTAGACATATTGGTCAGTATCATGCCTATTATTTAAATATCTAGATATTCAATTTATTTTTATGCTCATTAAACAGAAGAAGAAATTTATTCATTTTATGCTCATAAAGCAACATTTACAGTTTCAAATCAATCAGAAAAATTAAGTCATGATTTGTTAAATATGTTTGAATCTATGTGACTCATTAATATCGTCTTTGTAAATAATTTTTGTTTTTAAATAGCGTATAAGACTTACCAGTCGATGCAAAAACAGTTCTGTGTACCCTTCAAACAATTTCCCCCATAATGATATCTTAATAGTTGTAATACATTATCAAAGTCAGGAAATTGACATTGCTACAATATTAACTCCATTACAGACTAAAAGTTCTTTTTACTAAATCCTTGTTTTCTATGTAGATTTTCACTTCATTACCACCTTTTACTCTGGGGATCTTTGAACAGTGTTGCAGTCAGAAGAGCCTGCTTACATATCCACAGCTCTACAGGATTTCTCAGGCAGGGAATACTTTCAACACAAAGGTAAACAGAAGATTTATTGCAGGCCTTTCATCTCAACTTAACGCCAAAGTTACCTTTGGTCTTTTCCTTTTCTGATGCTTAAAAAAATAATTCACAAACCAAGGGATGCAGCCCTGTGCAATCATTTACCTTGTAGTTTAGTTTATCCAGGAAATTGAGGTTTAAATAATAATATGTGGGGAAGAGAAGCCTTAAAAAAAAAGAAGCAAGGCACCATGTAGGGTCCCACAAATTGTGCACTGAGCAGCTTCAGGAGGCATGTTGCGCAATGGGGCAGTCCTGGAAAATACTTTTCTTCGTCTTTTTAGATGAGACAAGTGATTCTTTTGGAATGATTTCTTCCTGGGATCATGGAGTTGAGATTTAACAGGGGAATTAAAGGCATTTTATAGGCCATAAAAGTAAACCTAATTGCATCTCAATCATTAGTGAAGCTTTAAAAAAATATAGACACCTGCAAGTATCTTTTCAAACTAGTGTTTTTGTTTTCTTTGGGTAAATACCCAGTAGTGCCATACTAGATCACATGATAATTATATTTTTAACTTTTTGAGGAACTTCCATACTGTTTTCCATAGTGGGTGTAGCAATTTGCATTCTTACCAACAGTACACAAGGGTTCTTTTTTCTCTACATTCTTACCAACACTTGTTATTTCTTGTATTTTTTATTTCAGCCATTTTGATAGGTGTAAATTGATATCTCATTATGGTTTTAATTTACATTTCCATGATGATTAGTGATGTTGAGCATCTTTTGATGTGTCAGTTAATCATCTGTTAGGTCTTCTTTGGAAAAATGTCTATTCAGGTCCTCTGCCCATTTTAAATCACATTATTTGGGTTTTTTTTTTTTTGGTATTATATATTTTGTTCTTTATATATTTTGCATATTAATCCCTATGCACTCCTATATTTATTGCATCATTATCTGCAATAGCCAAAATATGGAAGTAACCCAAGTGTCCATCAATAGATGAATGGATAAAGAAGATGTGGTATATATATATACAATGGAATATTACTCAGCCATAAAAAGAATGAAACCTTGCCATTTGCAATAACATGGATGGACCTAGAGGGTATAATGCTAAGTGAAATAAGTTAGAGAAAGACAAGTGCCATATGATTTCACTCATATGTGGAATTTAAGAAACAAACAAGTGAACAACAACAACAACGAGTAAAAAAGTAGACTCTTAAATACAGAGAACAAATTGGTGGTTGCCAGATGAGAGCTGGGTAGGAGGATGGGTGAAATAAAGAGAATCAAGAGTACGCTTATCATGATGAGCACTGAGTAATGTTTAGAATTATTAAATCATTATATTGTATACCTGAAACTAATATAACACTGAATGTTAATTTTACTTCAATAAAAAAATATAGACACCTGGAAAAAACATGGGCCTTTTAAATATATTGCTTCATGGCTCAGAATATGGTCTATCTTATAAATATTTCATCTTAGCTTGTACAGAATGATTAAATTAGGTCAAATTCATAGTGTTCAAACTTCTACATTCTTTTTTTTTTTTTTAAAGATTTTTTATTTATTTATTTGAGACAGAGAGAATGAGAGACAGAGAGCATGAGAGGGAGGAGGGTCAGAGGGAGAAGCAGACTCCCTGCCAAGCAGGGAGCCCGACGCGGGACTCGATCCCGGGACTCCAGGATCATGACCTGAGCCGAAGGCAGTCGCTTAACCAACTGAGCCACCCAGGCGCCCCTAAACTTCTACATTCTTATTTTCTGTCCAATTATTCTATCAATTATGGAAAGGAACTAAAATCTCCCAACTGAAAGTATAGATTCCTCTCTATCTCTTTGAAGTTCTATCAGTTTTGCTTCATGTATTTTGAAGTACTGTTATTAGGTGTATAAATGTTTAGGATTGTTACATTGTCTTGATTGATCTCTTTTTCATTAAGAAATTACCTTTTTATTTTCTTCTTTGATCTAAAATCTATTTTGTCTGATACTAGCATGACCACTTCAGCTTTTTTTACTCTTTCTGTATCTTTTTCCATCCTTATAACCTATTTGTGTCTTCATATTTAAAGTGTGTTTCTTGTAGGCAGTTTGTAGTCTTGCTTTGTTATCCAATCTGATAATATCTGCCTTTATACTGAATGTTTAAAGCATTTATATTTAATGTGTTTATTGATGTGTTTTGGTGTAAACTTACCATCTTTCTATATATTTTCCATTTTTCCTAATAAACTTTGTTTCCTTGTTTTCTGTTGTTCTGACTTCTTTTGGATTAATTTTTGTGAATTCCATTTCATCTCCTTGTTGGCTTCTTAGCTTTAATTCTTTTTTTTTTTTTTTTTTAAGAATTTGTTTAGGTTTTATACCATACATCTTCAGGTTAGTATAGTCTGCCTTCAAGTGATATACTAATTCACACACAGTATAAAAAACTTAATAGTATACTTCCATTTCTCTCCTTCTGACTTTTGGACTATTGTCATACATGTTACTTTTACATATGTTAAAAACCCCATACGATATTCATATTTGTGTTTGAACATTTTTAAAAGTGATTTAAATAGCAAAAGAAATACTTTTTGGGTTTTTTTTTTTTTTTTTTAAGATTTTTGTTTATTTATTTGTCAGAGAGAGACTGAGCAAGCAGGTGGAGCAGCAGGCAGAGAAAGAAGCAGGTTCCCTGATGGTGGGACTCAATCCCAGAACCCTGGGATCATGACCTGAGCCAAAGGCAGACGCTTAACCAACTGAGCCACCCAGGTGTCCCAGCAAGAGAAACACTTCAATCTTTACCCATATATTTATTATTTCCAGTGATCTTCTATCCTTTGTGTAGATTCACATTATTATTTGTTGTAATTTCCTTTCTGCCTGAAGGACTTCCTTTAAAACTTCTTGTAGTGCTAATCTGCTGGTGATGAATTCTTTCAGCTTTTATATATCTCAAAAAATCTTCATTTTACCTTTACTTTTGAAAGTTATTTTTGCTTGGCATAAAATTTTAGGTTGATAGTTTATTTCTTTCAGCAATTTCCATTGTCTTCTTACTTGCATTGTTTTAATGTGGAATTACTGTTATCTTCATCTTTATGACTTTAATGTGTCTTTTTTCATCTGTCTGCTTTGAAGATCTTTTTCTTTATTACCAAATTAGAGCAATTTGATTGTGATGTCTCATTTCTTCATGGTTCTTGTGCTTGGGGTACTTTGAGCTTCTTGGATCTGTAGGTTGATAGTAAGAAGATCAGCAAACTATGGTCTATAGGCCAAATCTAGTCCTCTGCCTGCTTTTATAAAGTTTTATTGGGAAGTAGCCATGCCCATTCACTTAAAAATTCCCTGTGATTCTTTAAAGTTATAAGAGCAGAATTGAATAGTTGCAATGGAGATCAATGTGGACCCCAAAGAATATAAAATATTTTCCATTTTGTCCTTTATAAGAAAAGTTTCCTGGTTTATAGTCTATATCAAATACAGAAAATTTTTAGCTATTGTTTTTTCAAATATTTTTTTCTGGATGACCTCCTCGCCTTCTGTTGCTTCCAATTATACATATATTAGATCACTTGAAGTTATCCAAAACCTCATTGAATCTATATTTTTGTTCCATACATTTTCCTCTCTGTTAAATTTTTAGAAATTATTTTGTCTTCAATTTACTACTGCAATATCTATGTCATTAATTTTTCCTTCTGCAGTGTTGAATCTGCATTACTGCGATCTAGTAAATTTATTATCTCAAAAATTGTAGCTTTTAATCCATAGAATTTCTATTTAGAAATTTTTTATATCTTCTATTTACCTACTTACCATTTGAACATAAAGAACAGTTATACTTTTTCAACATCCTTATCTGCAAATTCTAACATTTATGTTGGTTGGGGGTTGGATTTAATTGATTTATTTACTTCCTTATTTTGGGTAGTATTTTTCTGCTTTTTTTGCATGCCTGGTAATTCTGCATTTGATGTCTGATATCATGAAATTTACCTAGGTGATGGATATTTTTATATATATTCATATATATTATATATATTCATATATATATGAATATTTTTTCTTTACATGTTTATTTAAAAAAAAATTAGTGAAGTAGTTGACACACAATGCTACATTGTTTCAAGTGTAAAACATAGTGATTCAACAAATCTATACATTATGCTATGCTCACAAGTGTAGCTACCATTAGTCACCATACAATACTATTACAGTACCATTGACTATATTCCCTATGCCTGTACCTTTTATCCCCATGATTTATTCATTCCACAAGTGGAAGCCTGTATCTCTCACACCCCTTCACCCACTTTGCCCATTCCCCTACCCCCACCCCTCTGGCAACCTTCAGTGTGTTCTCCGTATTGATGGGTCTGTTTCTGCTTTTTGTTTGTTCATCTATTTTTTAGATTCCACATATAAGTGAAATCATATGGTATTTGTCATTCTCTGCCTGACCTACTTCACTTAGCATAATACCCTCTAGGTTCATCCATATTGTTGTCAATGGTTGATGACATACTTTTGTTTATAGCTGAGTAATATTTCATTGTGTGTGTATATATATATATATACACACACACACACACACACCACATCTTCTTTATCCATTCTTCTATGGATGGACAGTTGGGTTGCTTCCATGTCTTGGCTATTGTAAATAATGCTGCAGTAAACATAGGGGTGAATATATCTGTTTGAATTTGTGTTTTTGTTTTCTTTGGGTAAATACCCAGTAGTGGAATTACTAGATTATATGGTATTTCTATGTTTAATTTTTTGAGAAACCTCCATACTGTTTTCTACAGTGGCTGCACCACTTTGCATTGCCACCAACAGTGCACAGGGTTCCTTTTTCTTCATATCCTCTTCAACACTTGTTTGTGTGTGTGTGTGTTTATGACTTTAGACATTCTGATAGATATAAAATGATATTGTGATTTTGATTTGCATTTCCATGATGATTAGTGATATTGAGCATCTTTTCATGTGTTAGTTGGCCATTTGTATGTCATCCTTAGAAAAATGTCTTCCCATTTTTAATCAGATTATTTGGTTTTTTGGTGTTGAGTTGTAGAAGTTTTTAAATGTATTTTGGATATTTACTCCTTATTGGATGTATCATTTGCAAATATCTTCTCCATTCAGTAGGTTGCTTTTTTGTTTTGTTGATGGCTTCCTTTGCTGTGCATAAAAGCTTTTTATTTTGTATTACCATGTTCTTGAGTTTTGTTCTGGAACACAAGTAAGTTAACTAGAAACAATTTAATCCTTGTGGATCTGCATCTTAATATTTATTAGGAAGGACAGGAGTTGTGCTAAGTCCAAAGATAATTTTTCTCCAGTACCAAGACAAAAACTTCTATGTATTCTACCCAATGTTCCATGAATCTTGAGGTTTTCCAATTTGGCATTAGCTGTGTTTTTAAACCAGTTTCTTACATTCTTTCCTAAAAACAGCTTTACTCCAGGAAATTTAGGTCACAGGACAAAATATGTTTTTTCCACATTTTTTTCTTCTCTAGTCCTTTATCTGTAAGTCTTCCTGGCAAGCATAAAAATAACTGATATATTTAGAACCAAAAGAACAAAGATTTGTTTTTGTTGTTCAACCATCTCCTAACCCCAAGGTGTACCTTTGTTTGACCCTAGGGATTTTATATTATTAAGATTTCCTCTAAGAAAATTGTATGTGGTTTATTAAAATTTATTTTGACCAGAGTCTGGGTGGAGATGTAAAGATGCAGAGTTTATCATATGAAATTATATTTAAAACACTACAACCTAAGTATTGAAAATATTTTTATTTCTTTTAAAAATTGCTTCTGGTTCTTTTTCATTGGATAATTTTGGTCTTTGTAATTTTTGATAACAAATATTCTATATTTGAGTTCTACACATTTATATTTAATGAGTTTTCTTTTCAAATAATATCCCATACTTTCACAGTCATTTCTTTTAGAAGTAGAAGAAATAGAATTTTTCCATCTCCAGGAAAACATTTTGGCTTTATAACTGTTTCAAACTACAAGCATATTTCATTATGTCACGTTTTTAGATTTGGAACAATGTACTATCATAACTTTCTTGCTTTGCTTTCTTTTAGGTGTTTTGGTTTCAGTGTTTAAATGCTTTGATCCATTCCTTCATTCTTTTCTGGATGCCCATGAAAATGCTGGAGCATGGTAATGGCTTCATTGTTTCATATATTCAACAAAGAGCATGTTTTTCTCACTGGGGCCAATATTTCTGTGTTTGTGTGTGTGTGTGTGTGTGTATGTGTTTGTCTCCATGGAAAGAACTGAAGGCAAAAAAAAAAAAAAAGGAATTTAAAAATATTTACCTATATGTAATATTATAATTTGGTTGAGATTTAACAGTTGATCTTTAGAACACATTTTCTTTGTCTTGGACATATATAAATTGAAAATTAGTGCTTTTATTGTTAATTTGTAATAAATATTTGAGTCAGAAGGTCTGATAGAAAACACAACAGTTCTAATGAAGTATAGATACCTTCTGTAAGTTTGAAATTTATGTCTATTTCTTGTTTCACTTCCCAAACTCCACACTTCAATTTAGATTATAACACAAGTTCAGTATACTTTATTATTAGACCAAGTCTCCTTTTCCTGATGTACAATTAAAAAAAAAAACACAAACATTATGTGTGAAGTTTTTCTACAGACTGACCTGAGTCTAAAACATCTAAATGTAGGAGACATACTTACGAAGTATGCTATTGCTGTATAATGGGTTCACAGCCACAAATTAAGGTATAAAGTGTAATTATTTTTCTTTAATCAGATTTAATTTTCATTAGGTATTACTAGCAATATGTCTTTTATTGTGGACATATTTTTTTAAACATTGAGTTTGAGTTGCATGTGTTTGTGTTTGTTGGTATTTAAAAGAATGGATCTGCCATTAATACAGCTAAAGCCCTTCCTTGTAAAGAAAATGGGCAAAACTTTCAAATGATGACAAATACAGCAAAATCACAAGCTTACAAAAAGTTCCTTTTGGGATCGAAGTGTGAGGGGCTCTTTGGATCTGCTCTCCAACCAAATAAGCCAAACTGGTCAAAACTATAAAAACACAACTCTGGATATTGTCCTAAAGACAAATGAAGAAACATTTACTCAAGCAAATCTACTGCAACTCAGTAAGAATGTCAAAAGTCTGTGACATTGTAGCCATGACCTACTCCTTCACTCTCTTATTCACAACCTGCCTGATGGAAGCTCCATTGCAGGCAGATGTGGTAAGGGTGTAGGACTACTAGTCTTCTCAATTATTAATCAGGGTTACCATATCTCACAGGAGGGGCAGGTTACTAGCATTTCTCATCCCCCCCCCAACTCTGAGGTAAAGAGGCAAAATTCCTGATGAGTGTGGCCAAGAGGTTAGAGCTCCCCTTTTCCAGTCAACTTATATCCATCAGACAGAGCCTCTACCACAGGCATTACAGGCTAAGAATATTGGGTTCCTGATCACTTTCACCACAGCTTGCTTGTAAGGCAGAGAATCTCTAAGAGATTGTTGGGAAGGCAAGCCAAGAAGACGAGTGACTACAACTTCACTATCACCAAGAGTAGTGGCAGTAAGATTCTGCCTATGGTGAGAGGTAGTACATAAGAAGAGATAGCTCCAAAACTCTTCCCAAAGGAAGTGACTATTTGAAACAGACTAGGGGGAGAGTTCAAGTCTAGGGATGTTCTCAAAAATAATAACTCTTCCTCATTGAGACCAATAAGCTAAATCATAGGCCTACTAATTTATCAGAATGAACCAGAGACAGAGACATAAAAATAGCTCTCCTGAGGTGAGAACAAACCTCAAAGACTTGTCTCAAAATTATCCAAGCCTGAATTTAATTGGCTCAGCCTGCTGTACAATTTATGCCCCAGAACATTGTCAAAAACCATAGACTAACCGCTGGGTAATTAGTGGACCTTAACAACTGGTATAATGCCAAATGAGTCAGAGAGCTTAATGGAGAAATCAGCGAAAAACATAGGACAGACCAGATAACACCAAGGGGGCTTTGCTTGCCCAGCGCTGCACCTTCCAAGGTGCAGTACCAAGGTTTAACCCTGGGGAAAGAGACTTCACCAAAATAGCCAGCTGAATCACAAGACAAATAAACAAGCATCAAAGCAAATATATGCCTTAAAGGGAGGGGGGGATTAGTATCCAGAGTAGCTACAATATATTATGTAAAATTTCCAGTTTTCAACAACAACCAAAAAGTACAAGACACACAAAGAGACAGGACTGCATGAGCCACACACCAAGAAGTAGGTAACAGAAACTACCTGTGAGAGGCCCTACATGTCAGATTTAACAAAGAGTTCAAATTAGCCAATATAAATATGTTCAAAGTGCCAAAAGAAATGCATAAAGGTATGAAGGCATAAAGACACATCAAAGATTGCCAATTAAGAGAGAGAAATTCTAATAAAGAACCAAATGAAAATTCTGGGGTTGAAAATTTTAATAATAATAAAAAAAAGAACAATTCACTAGAGTGACTCAATGGTAGATTTGAACTGGAAGAAGAATTATGAAACCTGATCTTACATTAATAGAAAGTATGCAATTTGAAGATCAGAGAGAAAGTAGGATGAAGAAACATGAACACAGACTCAAAAAATGTGAGAAGCCTTTAAACACACCAATCTAGGCATATGGGAGTATAAGAACAAGAGCAGAAAAAGAATGAAGTAGAAAAATATTCAGGGAAATGGTAGCTAAAGAGCTTCAAATTAGCTTAACAACATTAATGTGTACATCCAAGGGGGCTCAGTGAACTTTAAATGAGATAATTGCAAAGAGATCTATATCCAGACACACTGTAGCAAAAATGTTGAAAGCCAGAAACAATGGGATAATATGGAAAGCAGGAAAAGCAAAATGACTCAGGTACAAAGGAGCTCCAATAAGATTTTCAGATGACTTCTCATTACACACAAAAAAATGGAGGCCAGAAGGCAGTGGGATGACAAATTCAAAGTGCTGAGAGAAAAAATACCTGTCAACCAAGAAACTTATGCCCAGCAAAATAATCTTTCAAAAATGAAGGCAAAATAAAGACATTTCCATATAAACAGAAAAATGAGAGGATTTGTTACTATAACACAAACTTCTCAAGAAATATTAAAGGAAGTTCTTCAGATTAAAAATAAGTAAACCCAGTCCACAAAGAGCCTTGGCAAAGGTTATTATATAATCATGTAAGATAGTGTAAATGCATATTTCTTCTGTCTTTTCATAACTGATTTAAAACAAATTTCATAAAATAGTATAGATGCAAAATCTTCATCAAAATATCAACATACCAAAACTAGAAATATATATAAGGTTATATATAAACACCAAATGGCATTATGCCAAGAATGCAACATTGGTTTAACATCCAAAAATAATGTAATACATCATAACAGTAAAGGATAAAAACTACATGATCATCTCAATAAATTCAGAGAAAGTATTTGACAAAAGCCAATACATCTTCAGGATAAAAGCAGTCAACACCGTAGGAATAGAATGGATCTTCCTCAACTGATAAAAAAAATCTACAAAAAACACAGTTAACATTTTGCTTAGTGGTGAAAGCCTGAATGCTTTCCCCTAAAATCAAGAACAGGACAAAAATATCATTTCCAACATTCCTATTCACTATTGTACTGGAAATTTTAGGCAGTGCAGTTGGGCATAAAAATGCAATAAAAATCATCCAGATTAGAAAAGTAAAAGTAAAATGATCTCTGTTTGCATATGACATGATATATATAAAATGCTGAAATTATATGTTATAAAAATAAAATGCTAAAATTAAAATACTATTAGAATAAAGTTTCAGGGTACAAGATTAATATACAAAAATCCATTTTATTTCTATACAACAGAAATAAGACAGAAAATGACATTAAGAAAACAATTATACTAACTACTGAAGAAAAATGAAGAAAATACTTATAAATTTAACAGAAGTGCAAAATTTATACTTTGAAAATTGCAAAACATTGTTGGAAGACATTAAGAAGGCTTAAATGAATGTAAAGATAGCCCATGTTTGTGGATTGGATGATGTGATAATGATAAGCTGGCAATACTTCTCAAATCAATCTAGAGGCCCAATTAAATCCTTTTCAAAGTTCCAGCTGAATTTTTAGAAAGGGACAAGCTGATTCTAAAATTTGTATGAAAACATAAGTGACTCCGAATAGCTAAAACAATCTTTGAAAAGAAAAAGTTGGAGAACTCACACTTCTTGATTTCAAAACTTACTCCAAACCTGCAATTAATCAAGACAATGCAATATTGGTGTGTGTGTGTGTGTGTGTGTGTATCCCAATGAATAAAATTGAGAAATAAACCCTCGTATTTATTATTAAGTGATATTTAGCAAGTACAGCAGTGCAATTCAATGGAGGGTGGGAAGGAATAGTCTTTTTGAAAAACAGTTCTGAGATAAGTGGATATTCATTTACAAAAGAATAAATCTGGATGTGTACCAGACACAAAACACACAGTAAACTCAAAACAGATTATAGAACTAAATGTAAGAGCTAAAAGTATAAATATATCTTAGAAGAACATATAGGGATAAATATTTTTGACTTTGGTTAGATGAAGATGCTTAGATGTATGACACCACAACATAAACAACACAAAAATAAGTAAATGGGACTTAAAACAAACAAATGAAAAAAGCTTGTGCATCAGAAGACACCATTAAGAAAGTAAAAATATAGACAAGATCAATGAAATCAAGAGCTGGTTCTTTGAAAAGATAAACAAAATGGATAAACCTTTAGCCACTCTTTAAGAAAAAAAAAAAAGAGAGCACTCAAAGTCCAAAATGAAGGAGGAGAAATACCACCACCACCACACAAATACAAAAATGTGAGAATATTATGAAATATTATATACCAACAAATTGGATAACCTAGAATGGATAAATTCCTAGAAATATACAATCTTCCAAACTGAATCTAGAAGAAATAGAAAATTTAAACAGACCGATTACTAGTAAAGAAATTAAATCAATAATCAAAAATCTCTCAACAAAAATAAAGTCCAGGACCAGACAGCTTCACAAGTGAATTGTACCCAATATTTAAAGAAGAGTTAATACCTATTTTTTTTTAAGATTTTATTTCTTTATTTGACAGAGAGAGAGAGCACAAGCAGGGGGAGTGGCAGGCAGAGGCAGAGAGAGAAGCAGGCTCCCCGCTGAGCAGGGAGTCCGATGTGGGGCTCGATCCCAGGACCCCAGGATCATGACCTGAGCCAAAGGCAGTCGCTTAACCAACTGAGCCACCCAGGCGCCCTAATACCTATTTTTGTACCCAATATTTAAAGAAGAGTTAATACCTATTTCTCAAAATAGTCCAAAAAAATAGAGGAATAAAACTTCCAAATTCATTCTATGAAGCCCGTATTGCTCTGATACCAAAACCAGAAAAATACACTACAAAAAACGAAAACTATGTAACAACAGTAACCATCAACAAAAGGCAACCTAGTGAATGGGAGAAGATATTTGCAAATGATGTATCTGAAAAGTAGTTAATATCCAAAAAATATAAAGAATTTATGCAACTCAACATAAAATAAAAAGCAATCTGATTAAAAACGGGCAGAGGACCTAAATAGACATTTTTCCAAAGAAGACATACAAATGGCCGAATGACACATTAAAAGATGCTCAACATCACTAATCATCAGGGAAATGTAAATCAAAACCATAATGAGATATCACTTCATACCAATCAGAATGGCTAATCCCCCAAAGTCAAAAAATAAGTGTTGGTGAGGATATGGTGAACAGGGTGCCCTATGCACTGTTGATGGGAATGTAAATTGGTGCAGCCACTGTGGAAAGCAGTATGGAGGTTCCTCAAAAACTAAACATATAGATACGATATGACACAGTTATTCCACTACTGGGTATTTACCCAAAGAAAACAAAAACACTAATTTTGAAAAGATACATGCCCCTTTATGATTATTGCAGCATTACTTATAATAGCCAAGATGTAGAAGCAACCCAAGTGTCCATTCATAGGTGACTAAAGAAGCTGTGGTACACTTAAGTACACACAATGGAATATTACTCAACCACAAAAAAGAATGAGATCTTGCCATTTGTGACATCTGGATGGACATAGAGGGTGTTATGTTAAGTGAAATAAGTCAGACAGAGAAAGACAAATACTAGATGATTTCACTTACATTTGGAATCTAAAAACAAAACAACTGAACAAAGAAACAAAAAAGCAGACAAATACAGAGAATAAATTCGTGGTTGCCAGACGGAAGGAAGATGGGGGATGGGTGAAATAGATAAAGGGGATTAAAAGGTTCAAACTTCCATTTATAAAATAAGTCATAAAGGTGAAATATATAGCATAGAGAATATAGTCAATAATACTGTAATAATCTTGTATTGTGACAGATGGTGACTAACCCTTATCATAGTGAGCAGTGAATAATGGATAGAATTGTCTAATGTTTTATACCTGAAACTAATAAAACATTGTATGTTAATTATACTTCAATAAAAAAATGAAAATACAACCTACGGAATGGAACAAAGCATTTGCCCATTATATTTATAACAAAGATTTCTATCTGGGATATGTAAAGAATGCTTACAACTTAACAGTAAAAAGACAAAAAGACCCAATTTTTTAAAACATACAAAAGATTTGAATAGACATTTCCCCCCAAAGGATATACAAATAACTAATAAATACATGAAAAGATGCTCAACATCATTAATCATTAAACAAATGCAAATTAAAACCACAATGGGGTACTACTTCATGTCCATTAGGTTGGCTATAATCAAAATGACACATAGCAATAAGTACTGGCAAGGATGTGGGGACTGGAACCCTCATACACAGCTGGCAGGAACGTAACATGGTGTAGCTGCTTTGGGAAACAGTCTGGCACTTCCTGTAATGGGTAAGCATTGAGGTACCATATTATCCAGCAATTACACTGCTAGGTATATGCTCAAGAGAAATTAAAATCTACGCCCACAGAAAAATTTGTAAACATAGCAGCATTATTCATAACAGCCCAGATGTTCATTAATCAATGAATGGATATACAATGGATGTGTGCTACATCCATACAATGGAATAGTGTTAGTTAATAAAAAGGAATGAAGTACTGATCATGCTACAACAGTGATGAATCTTGAAAACATTATACTAAATGAAAGAAGCCAGTCACAAGGACCACATAGTGTGTGAGTCTATTTACAGGAAATGTCCAGAATAGGCAAATACATAGAGACAGAAAATAGATTAGTGTCACCTAAGGCTGGGGGGATGGAGGGATGGCAGTGACAGCTGAGGGGTCTGGGGTTTCTTTTTGGGGGGGGAATGAAAGTGTTCCAAAATTGATTATGCTGATAGTTACAAGACTGTTAATATACTAAAAGCCATTGAACTGTACATTTTAAGTGTGTGGATTTATGGTATGTAAATTATATCTCAATAAATCTGGTAAAAAAAAAAAGTTAGTGAAGACTTAACTTCATAATATATCAAATAGTCCAGAGGAAAGAATGCTCACTATACAATAAATAGAATATATTTGGGGGATCATAGATCATCCTCAAAATATAGAATGGGATCTGAACCACTGTAGTAATAACGAATGCAAATCCAGAACCAGAAATACCATGGTTTTACTAAATTAGTATTTTACAGAAATTGTTGTTACTGTCAAGTATTAAATAAGCTAATTCTTTTTAAAACATTCATTTTTTGGCATTTTTCTCTGAGATTCATGAAAATTTTCAATCCCGTGACACTTAACATGTTCCCCAGTGCACACACACATACTCGCAACACCCCCATATTCTCTATAAGGAATAAACAATTACTAATTATTTGTGCTTTCTGGGACAGAGAACTAATTAAATAATCTTTGCCAATTTCCTTAAAAGTTAATGGGACTGAATTATTTAACTGCTCACAACACCTGGTGCAGTTTTTTGGCACTAATAGGTTTAACACATGTTCAAGTTTAAAGGTATTTTCTACACAACAGGCAAGCAAACTACATAATCACAAACTCTCACTCACCATTGTGAAGTTATGTGAAGTGACAACCAGTGTTTCCAGGTTCCTACTTTGTAAATTCAGCCTAAATGTGTCATACTAAATGTAACTGACCAGGTGTACATTATCTACATAGTGTTCTTTATGTTATAACTTGTATCACATGAAATCTGTTAATACAAGACATTAATAACGAGAGAGAGAGAGAGAGAGAGAGAGAGGATCCATCTTCTACTAATCCATTTTCTACTAATTACAGCAGTTCCCAAACTTGTCTGTATGTTAGAATCGGTGGAAGATTTTTTTTTTTTTTTTTTTTTTTAAATTCCAAAGCCCAGACCATTCCCAAACCAACTGAATCACAATCTCCGTGGTTAGGCCACAGGCATCAGTAGCTTACGAAGCTCACCAGAATATTCCAAAGTACAGACAAGTTTGGGAATTACTGCTCCAGTACAAGTGCAAACAGGCAAGGAATGATGATTTTCCATATTTCAAAAATGTTCACATTTTTTAATGCTTTACTATGCTTTGTATTCTATATATTAATTATATTTCTGGTGATTTGCAGCTAATGAAAATTTTGTTCTAAAAGGTCATTTTAATTATTTAAAATTTAGGATGTATTTTCCATTTTTAATTTACTTATAACACTGTCACTGACCTGTTCAATATCACATTTTTTTTTTTTTTACCCTCTTTGAGTTCTCAGAGATTGGGGTGGTCTTATGCAAGTTGCAGCTGGGTACCTCCAGCAGCTGTGGTAGTTTAGGCTCTTAGGGCAGGAAAGTAGGAGTGGTGATGGGGGCAGGGATCAAGACCCAGGCATGAGATCCTCACAGAAAGGTCTTGGAAAAAGGTTCTGTTGCCATAGAAGCCCACTGTATGGGGAGGCCATTTGCACCTTGGGTATATATAAATCAGGGACTGTAATTTTACTTGTATGATGGTTTCTTATCAAATAATCTTAAATTAGAAATTCAGTGTGAATAATTTTACCCCATTTTATCCTGTATCACTGTTTACATCACTAAAATATTTATACACTAGCTCTTTGTGATTTTATTTTGCATTTTTCTGATGACTAATGATATAGACCCTCTCTCATGTGATTGTTTGTCATTTGTATACCTTCTCTGAAGGAGCTTTTTTTTTAAGTCCTTTGCCCCTTTTTTAATTGAATTATTTTCTTAGGGAGTTGCAAGAGTTCTTTCTAGATAAGAATCCTTTTTCATGTGTACATTGTAAGTTTTTCCCTTAATCTATGCCTTGACTAATTAATATTATTAAAATCAGAAGTATTAAATTTTAAGCACAATTTATCGAAACATTTTTATGGTCTGTGCTTTTCCTTTTGTCCTAAGAAATCTTTGCCCACCCCAAGGTTACAAAGACTTAATGCTGTTTTCTTTTAGAAGTTTTCTCTTTTTAGGTTTTATGTTTAGTTTTCTGATCTATTTTAATTTTTGTTTATGGTTTGATGTCAAAGTTGAGATTTATTTTTTGCATATTGATGTCCAATTGTTACAGTACCTTTTGTTGAAAAGATTATGTTTTTCCCATGAAATTATGTTGGCATCTTTGAAACTGTATGTATGGATCTATATCTGAAATCTGTTTCACTGATTTGATGATTTCACTGATGAAATATGTCTATTTCATTGATCTACATGTCTATTCTTGGACCATACTGTCTTGATAACTGTACTTTATATTTAAATCCTGAACCAGGTAGTATAACTTCTCTGAAAAAAATTTGGCTATTCTAGGTCCTTTGAATTTCAATATAAATTATTAAAAATCAGCTTTTCAAATTCTAATTAAAAATACTGGGATTTGGATTGCAATTGCATTTAATCTATAGATTAACATCAGGAGAATTGGAAAATTGACATTTTAACATTACCGAGTCTTCCAGTTCATAAATATAGTATATCTCTCCAATGATTTAAGTTGTCTTTCATTTCTCTCAGGAACGTTTTGGAGTTTTTAATGTACAGTCTTGGCACATCTTTTGTTAAGCTTATCCATCAGCATTCAAGTTTTGAATGCTACTATAAATGACATTTTTAGATCTTATTTTCCAATTTTTCAATGTTTCCTATATAGAAATACCTTTTATTTCTTACAATAACTTGCATCCTGTGTCCTTGCTAAATTTGCTATTTGTTCTATAGCTATTTTTTTGCTTTATTAGGATTTTCTATATATACAACCATGTTGTCTGTGAATAAAGAGAGGTTTACTTCCTTTCATTTATTTTTCTTGCACTGATGCAGAATCTACGACCTCCAGAATAATGTTAAATAAAAGTAGTGCGTGTGGACATGTTTGCTTTTTTCCTCTTAGGAGGAAAAAAAATTTTTTTTACCATTAATCATGATGTTAGCTTTTTCACAGATGTCTTTTTCCTCTTCTTCTGGGACTCCAACTACACATCTGTTGGAACTCTTGGTATTTTCCCACCTCTCTGTTCATTTATACCATCTTTGTTTTCTCTTTTGGTTCATTTTTAGTTTCTTTTGCCATGTCTTTAAGTTCACTGATCTTTTATTTAACAGTCTCTCTGAAGTTAATATCAAACCAGTGACATTTTCCTTCCATATATTAATACTCTTCATCTCTAGAAATTCTAATTAGTTCTTCTTTACCTCTTTCCTTTCTCTCATTTTTTTTCAAATGCCTGAGTGTAATTGTGATACTTATAATAGCTATCTTAGAGATTTTTCTGCTAATTCCCACATGTCTGTTATTTCTGTGTTGGTTCTATTACGAATTTTCCCCTGCTATGGGTCAAAATTTTGCTTCTTCATATATATAATTTTATAATGGATACTGGGCATTGTGAATTTTATGCTGCTGAATGTTTTTTTGTGGTATACATTTAAATATTGACTTTGTTTTGGCCGGCAGTTACATTCCCTATAAATAGTTTGATCCTTCTAAGATCTGTTTTTCTTCGAGTCTCTTAGAGTATCTTTTACTATAGAAGTAATTTAGTTCCTGTACAAAGGTTGTCTCGGGTGTCTACTGAACGCTTCATATATTGAATGATGTCTCTTTATTTTGGCTCATGAAAATTTGAGTAAATCCTAGCTTTATATTAGATCTGGCAATTTTCAACTTGCAGTTCTGTGGTAATTTGGTTTTCCACAGTAATTGCTTGTTGGTGACCTTGTGAAGTTTCTCAGTACACATATGCAGATTGGCATTCAACCAAAGACTTATGAAGACCCCATGTGACTCTCTGGAACTAATTCTCGGCATTGTTCTCTCATTTCCAGTGTTCACTTCTGCAAATTCCAGCCATCTTGGCCTCTCTAAAATCCAATCTCTGTCTCATCACCAGAAATTGCCTCCAAGTATGAACCAAGGGCAGTGGTAGATCTCACCTAATTGTTTACCCTTCTCTCAGGGATCACAACCCTGTGCTGCTTTTTAGCCAGTGTCTGAAAGAATTATTTCATATGTTTTGTTCAACTTTCTAATTGATTATAGCAAGAGGGAAATTACTGTTGCTTCTTCATAGGTAGAAGGAAAAGTCCTGGTCTAATTTTTTTTTTTCTTTTGTCACTAGTCTGTCATGTACTGAGAAAGGTAAGGTAAAGTCTGCTACTACTAACATATTTGTTTCCCTTTTAATTTCTCATAATTTATAGTTTAGAAATGTATTTTATTTGTTGCACCAGTATTTCTAGTTGTTTCATATTCATTGCAACTTATAGCATTTGGCATTACAAAGTTCTCTTCTTTGTCTTGTTTCATTCTTTTCAGCCTCAGTTTCTTCTTAATATCATTTTTGTGCTTTGAATTTGTATTTTCCATGCCTGTAATTTACTTTTCAAACTTCATGAATTACTTTTTTTAGGTCTGTTGCTTGTATACAGCATAGAATTGGGTTTTGTTTTTGAGACGCAATTAGAGAGTCATTTTTTAAAAAACGGGTTTTTGTTTGCAATATCTCATTTGACTGCATTTTCTGTTTTAATATACTTTTCTAATCTTTATGTGCCTGGCTTTCTTTGTGGGTTTTTTGTGTGTTGTCTTGTGGTATTCAGGAAGGTTTGAATTTTTTTCTTATGCTTATTTTTATTATAAGTTTATATAGACAGTGCTCTGTTTCTTTGGACAAATCCATTGGTTTCCAAGTATGATAAAATTGTGTTTCCAATCCTTCCATCTCCCTTCCCTTTCCTCTAGCAACCCATTATCTTGAACATGGCATACTTGTATACTTTATATAAACTTGTAATTCCATTACTTGATTGTTAGCTTTGAATATTCTTTATTGACTCCCAATTACAGATGAGAAAATCTGCAAACTTACTCTACTTCCCATCTAATTAACCTGTATCCCCGGATCTTATATAAATTGCATCATACCCACAGTGTCTGGGCACTGAATAATTATAATCAGATTGATCGTTTTAGCACCATATTTTTTGGTTTTGCTTTATTTTAATTCCATAGTTAAATATATAAAATGCGCACAATAAGTCTTTTTGCTCTGGCTTCTCCAATCATTTCTTTGTTGGCTGGTTGTAATAGGTTTTTTTTTTTTTAATTCCTTGGTGAGTATACTTTAATAAGTTTTGGTGCTCTTCTATTAATTTGCTTTCAAACAATTTTTCTTTTTTCAGTTTAAAGATTTATTTATTTTTAGCATGGATGGGGGAGGGGCAGAGGGAGAGGGAGAGAGAGAATCTCAAGCAGACTCTGTGCTGAGTGCAAAGCCCAATGTGGGGCTCCATCTTACGACCCTGAGATCATAGCCTGAGCTGAAATCAAGAGTGGGATGCTAAACCGACTGGGCCACCCAGGAGCCCCTGATTTCAAACCAATTTCAAACACATACATTAGACAAATTTATAGTGTAGTGAATAGTAACCACTCAGATCACATAGAATACCCTGCCTTTTTTCCTATAGTCTGTTTTTATGGATGCTGTGCCTACTTCTTTTATATTATTCCTCAAGAAATTCGATTTTTATTTCCCAGCTACTGGAGGAAGGTTCTTTCAAGGAGAGTATTTTTGCTGATATTTCTGAGGTCTGTTACCCTCGGCCAGCTTGGTATTTACTTTGCCCTGGTGCTTTTATCATCACCAAGCATAGTTTCTGCTCACCTTAGCTGCTTGGAAGCCCTCATTAGCTTTCTGAGACTGTGGATTTTTTGTCTCATAGTTTCCCTGACATAGATCCTGTGGAGGTTTTCTCTGTTTGCATCATTGATTTTGTACAATATCCGGAAGGAAAAGAATATGTTTCACATCACCATGCGCAAACTGGAAGTTTCCCTTTTGTCCCAACAAAGCTTATAATTTCTCCCCTTTGTGAATATGCATCTGGACAACATAACTCAGTATGGCCTTTCTATGCAGTTTTCTCCCTGTTCCTAGTCAATTGCAAGATTGTTCTCATCTATACTATCACCCTATTCCCATTAAAACTCACCAAGTTAAGTCTGTACACAATCCAGACTCTTGATTGTCACTTCCCTAGCTGGTCTAACCTGGCCCACATATTTACCTCTAGTTTCTGTCAATGAGATGCCTTAATACTCCACTGCAGATAATTTTAAGAGTATGAGCCTTGTGCATTTTAGTGGGTTCTAAATCAAGAGAAAATGAAATATGTGAGCTTCTGAATTGGTATTGGGATCAGGAATTTGCACCCCCAAATTTCCATATCAACCAGGACCAGAAGCACAAGTATATATTTGAGAATTTTAAAAAGTGAAAATAAGTGAAAAAATCATCCTAATCTTTATACAGAATGAAATTCATAAGTTACAGCAGACTTAGCAATAAGAGAATATGAAATTCCATTGTAAATTTAAATTATCTGTTAGGTTGATTATTTTAGTAATCCTGGAAAAGAAAAAGAGTAAAAAGTATGATTTTAAAATGTTTAGATCCTAGCCTTGTTTCCTAGCATCACTCATGAGATTGTTTGGGCTTTCAACTTGCCAGATGGTTTATATGCATGTAAAACTAGGTTTCATAATCACATTCATGCACTCCTTGTAATTTATTTACTCATTTTTTGCTTAATATGTCTTTGGAGAGAATAAGAAATAGAAAAATGTCACAATTGTGACAGGCCAAGCAAGCATTGTTGTCACTTTAGAAATATGACCAATTATTGAGAAACATTTTTGGTGGCCAGTATGGGTTCCTTTGATAAAAATAAATTCAAGTCTATGTTTCAGACTCTATAAAGATAAAAAAAATGACTTTTTCATTTTTCAGATATGGTCTTACAAGGGGGTCACACTACAGACTATTTGTTTCTTGGAAATTTTATTTATACGGTAAGATCACCCATATGATTCAATCACTTTTTCTAGTTTTTAATTGAAAAATTCAAGCATTATAAGAATTTCATAAATTTTAATTCTCCCTCATGCTCCAATACCTTCTCCAAGAAGGAACTATTACAATGGTTGCATATGCATGTGTGTATATGTATGGGAGTATATATATAATTTCTAGAAATATGAAATACACTTAACAAATGTATATGTCCTCCCTTTGTTTGTACAGGTAGGGAGGTGCCTTCTATATCTTGTTTTTTCACTATACAATATGCCTTGGTGATGGCTTCAAGCCAGTCCATAAATATCTACTTCATTCTTTCAGGGCTGCATATATGACTAACTCACCACTATTTATTTAGCCAGTCTCCTATTAGTGGACCTTAAGATTGTTTGGGGTCCGGGGCGCCTGGGTGGCTCAGTCGTTAAGCGTCTGCCTTCAGCTCGGGTCATGATCCCAGGGTCCTGAGATCGAGCCCCGCATCGAGCTCCCTGCTCCGCGGGAAGCCTGCTTCTCCCTCTCCCACTCCCGCTGCTTGTGTTCCCTCTCTCGCTGTCAAATAAATAAAATCTTTAAAAAAAAAGATTGTTTGGGGTCCTTTGCCATTGCCAACAATGCTGCAAAGATTATCCTTTATGCCCATGAGTAAGTATATCTGTAGGATAAATTTTTTTTTTTATTTGAGAGAGAGAGAATGAGAGAGAGCACATGAGAGTGGGGAGGGTCGGAGGGAGAAGCAGACTCCCTGCCGAGCAGGGAGCCCGATGCGGACTCGATCCAGGGACTCCAGGATCATGACCTGAGCCGAAGGCAGTTGCTTAACCAACTGAGCCACCCAGGCGCCCCTGTAGGATAAATGTCTAGAAGTGTAATTGCTGGATCAGAGAGTACTGTGAATTTTGAAAATCATTACTAAATTATCCCCTAAAAAGGTTCTTCTTATAACATCTAGGTATAAGAATATCAGTTTCCCTAAGCCCCTATGGGTGGTAGTCTTCTCACACTTTTTGATCTAATAGGTAAGATGGTATCCTATCAGTTTTTGCCTTGAAAAAAAGCATATTTTCATGAAAAACCACTTTCATTTCTTCTTTTGTGAAGGCTTGTTGAATTACTTTAGCAGTCCTATTATTTTGTTGGTCTTTTTATTATTAGTAGTAGATATTTATATGTTAAGGATGTTTTTTTCTCACACTTGTTACAAAAATATATTCTCAGTTTTACATTTTCACTTTTCATGGCATTTTTGTCACGCATATATTCTTCCGATTAGTTTTCTGTAGTTAAATTTATTGATATTTTGCTTTATGGCTTCTGAGTTTTGTGTCTGCCACTAATTTCTTAACTCATAATCCTAAAAATTATAGATGTGTATTTAACTTTATGTTATCCCTTTTGTATGCAAGCAGAAACATATTCCTCTGCATGTTATTCCTTTTCATTTAACGACATATGTTGGAACAAGAAATGACAAACCATTTTTCCTCATGTTTTCTTCTATGTAAGAAGCAATTTTTTTTTTAATTTTTTTTTTATTCTTATGTTAATCCCCATACATTACATCATTAGTTCTAGATGAAGTGTTCCATGATTCATTGTTCGTGCACAACACCCAGTGCTCCATGCAGAACGTGCCCTCCTCAATACCCACCACCAGGCCAACCCATCCTCCCACCCCCCTCCCCTCTAGAACCCTCAGTTTGTTTTTCA
>NC_138371.1:107469709-107486478 GCF_054177405.1 Leptonychotes weddellii | reverse complement strand
CCTCGGATTCACTTCTCCGCACGTCCTACCTTCCAGAAAGTGGTCGCTTTTCTGTTCAGAGAGTTGTTGCTATTCCTTTCTTCGATCTCCTGTTGAGTTTGTAGGTGTTCAGAATGGTTTGATCCCTATCCAGCTGAATTCCTGAGAGGAGACGAAATCCAGGTCTCCTACTCCTCCGCCATCTTGCTCCGCCCCCTGTAAGAAGCAATTTATTGGCATATTGCCTCTTTTCACTTTAGCTGGTTGTCTTTATTATTTCATGTTATTGGGTGTGGCTTTTAACTCTATATTATATAGTCCTAAACATCAAATGTGGTTAGATAGTTTCTTATTTATTTGGACATATGCATACAGCAAATTTCCTTCTTTTCAGACCTCCTCACATACAGACATGCATGCATATATACAAATGTACAAGATAGTCCTTAAGATGCCAGAGTAAATTGGTCTCATGGAATCTCTATCTCCCAAGGCAAAAAAAAAAAAAAAAGTATAGATAGTAAAACCACCAACAACAAATTATAGCAAAATAAATTTAGCATAGCAATTAAAGAAGGAAAGGGGACCTGACCAATGCTAAATATGAGATGCCAAAGGAGAGATGGTAGAGTTGGCAGGGTCAGCATGGTGAGATCATTAACTCAGCTTTCCTGATACACTGTTCCCAGTGCCAGTGGGTTTGAGGAAGTACTAGGCCCAAAGATAGTGCCTGGAGGAATACAGTAAACCTCCAGGGAGGTAGAGTCCACCCTAATGCTTTCAGAGAATTAAAGAAGGCCAGTGGAACTAGAGCACAGTGTGAACATGTGTTGGGCAAGGGAAGTTCAGGATAATGGCAAAGATGAACTTGGAGCAGTAGGTAGAGGCCAGTGCCTGGGCACCTTTAAGGTTTTGGAATAGTTTAGATGAGATGATGGAGGCTAGCTGGGATGCTGAATCTAGAGCTAGGGAGTGGACATAAAGTCTGCTTCAAAAGTAGGACTTTAAACACTCAGTGTATATCACACATCTGTGGCACAGGAACACACACTGTGACAAAATCATACTTAATGAAACACTTAGAGCTTTTTTTTTTTTTTGAGATTAAGAATAAGAAAGTTGCTCAGTATTGCTGCCTCTCTGCAACACTGTGGAGGAGTTACTAACCAACACAATAAGAAGATGAGAAAAGGAGCACAAGCCTTAGAAAGGGGAAGAATTGGTTTTAAATCAGAGGTGATACAAGTGTACACAAAAAATTCTACAAATAAAATATTACAATTAATAAAAGAGGTTGGCAGTTTGCTGGATATCGGCCAATGTTTTAAAAACCGATTATATTTCAACATACCAGCAGCAAATATTTAGAAAATAAAAAAATTTATATACTATTTTACCATAGTATCCAACAAAGGAAAAACATGAACAAATTTAACAAATGATGTCCAAGACCTCTGAGGAAAATTAGAAGACTTTATTGGAGACATTAAGAACATCTAAATGGAGAAATATACCATGCTCATTAGTTGGAATACTCAATACTATGAGGAAGTCAGCTCTCCTCAAGCTGATTTATAGATTCATTACAATCCCAATCAAAAACCCAGATGCCTGATGGGCTATTTCTAAAATATGTATATATGAAATGCAAAAGGCCAAGAATAGCCAAAATGGTCTTTATGATTTCAATCTACCCTGTTCAACTGCACTTTTTATCAATAGCACTTGGATTTCTAATGAGAAAGAAATCTTCCATGCTATTTATAAAAAATGTCTATATATGATATAAACATGATTTTTGTCATATGTTAAAGGGCTTCTAAATACAAAACATTTATTGAAAAACTACATTCTGTCCTCAATTAAAACCTAGCAAATCCTATGACACCAGAATTCACTGGACATGGAGAACAGGGATGGGTGGGAGGAATCAGGGAGGGAGTGAGGTAACGTGGATTCTAATGGAAATTTTAATATCTTTTTCCAATCTATTTCCCCTTCTCATCTCCGTGCACAGTATGTAATTGTTACTGTCTGTCTGAAAGCTGGTTTGGAGACACTATCTTGGAATAAAATGAGTATTCTTGAGGGTATTTCCTTAATCCAGTATAGTTGTTTGCATGTTGATTTACTTTTAAGGTTTAGAAAAGTAGTAAGCATTTTTTTCCTGGTCTTCATATTTTACCTTCTTTTGTTTTGCATATTCAAGTGATGATTTAAACTGGATGGTGGCATATTAGCAATCTAATGTCTTTAAAATATTCATTTCCCTGCCTTACATCTTAGAAATAGATTCAATTTATCATGACATTAGAGATTCCTACATTATCACTACATGAGATCCTTAATTCATTATTATTATCAAGGAACAGAATTATAATGGAAAATTTAGCAAATACAGAAAAAGAAAGAAATACAAATTACCCGTACCTTTCAGTATCAGTGACATGGACATTTTGGTTTTTGTTCTATTCTTTCAGTCTTTGTTTTACATGTGCTTGGTTTGGTTTTATTTTCTTTTCATAAAAATAGAATTTTAAGGTACCTAATATTTTGTAATTTGCTTTTTTCACTTAATACTAGATCTTTAACATTTTTCTATATCTTTAATATTTATATCTCACTTAATGACTATATAATATTTTATCACCTGGATGCTTATTTATTTTTAGAATAATTGTTTTAACTTCTGTTACTATAAATAATATATAATCAGTACTGTTATGAACACAGATATGCGTGTACTTACAGACATGAGTAATAATTTCCTTAGGGATACTATTAAAAGTAGAACTTCTGATAAGTAGAATGTTTTTATGAACTGATGAATAATTTAAGTGAATCTGTATGTAAGTACATATACACACATATACCCATAAATAAGTTGTTTTCCAAGTTGTACTCAAAAGTTTATGAGACAAAATGAATTTTTATCAGCCTGTCACCTTTGGAGAGCTTAGATTACGTAGCATATCATGTATTTCTTCTCCAATGTATAGAGTTCTCACTGTCCCTGTACCTAACGGAACATCAATACAATGTTGGGACTGAAGTGTTCTGAACAAAAATATTTTATTAGCAATACATAAGACACACCAATTGTGTGTATTATACTGCCTTAAGGTAACATAAATGATGATTTCCTATTCCTCCTTTTAATTATTGTTAAATTCTCTTCGGTAAAAGTGTTTCTTTGATCCATGATCACCTACACTATCTGCATATGGTGAATCTCCTTTACGAATAAGGTAGTATTTTAAAGCCAAAGCAGACTTAACAAAACTCTTCTGGCCTATGAGCTACCAGGCACCTGCCCTCCAGCTCACATGCTGGTTAGGAAGGAGCCTGGGAACTGGGGGCAGGAAACAAAAGGGACTGGTTTTCAATTTTGGTCATAGGCTACTCTACCCCATGGGGAAGGTCAAGGAGGGAGCCCCTGCTTCTTTACTGGGGAAGAGGATGCTGGTAGCCACTGTTTAGTTCAGAGAATGAGCCAGGGCAGAGAGAGATAACAAAATATATCTCAGAGCAGCAATGGTGACTTGCTGCTGCCCCCAAGGTGATGGTCCCGATGGAAACCCACCTGAAAATACTATTTAAGCCGGAAAAAATGCCTTGCATTGCAGCCCATGTGTTAATGCCAACAATAAGGGAATGGTTACATGAAAATACACTGAAGTGTTTGAAAATTTAAAGCTCACAGTCTTGAGCTGATTTTCTTCTCCATCATCTCCTGCATGATCACAAGAGAGCCCTCAGGAGGCCTATTTAATGAGGGTTCTATTTAATGAGAGAGAAATCCTTTGAGTAAGAGATTCTTTTTTTTTTTATGTTATGTTAATCACCATACATTACATCATTAGTTTTTGATGTAGTGTTCCATGATTAAGAGATTTCTGAAGAGTGTAAAAAACTGCCTTTGAAAATGACTCATAAAGAAGTAACAATAAATACTCTGAGAAAATAGCAGATTGGGTTTTTTTCCTCCATATTTTTGTTTTTCAGATAGGATTAAGTAATGGGCAGTACCTAATAGGATGAGAGCACTTGAGCCCTTAAGAAATCATCTCGTCTCTCAAATCACTGATTTATACACAGATGGTAACTCTGAGGTGCCCAGCACAGCCAGGTTTAGAACAGAGGTCTCCTATTCATTTTCCTTATGATTCCTCTGCTAACACAAATCACACAAGGCAACAGATCAGATCAACAGAAGGACCTACCTCCTTAGCATTTACCATTAAGAATTCGTCACTGTTCCCAGCCCCAGGCACAGACAGTGATCCTTCAGCCAACATCCTCAATCTGAATGACATACATACTTGATATGCACAGAAAACCTTCCAGTTTAAATCTAAGAGTCACAACTTCTGCCATTGTCCCAGAATTATTCATGCAGAACAGATATGATAGGGTCAAATTTTTAGCCCTCTGTTCAAACTTTTTTTTCCTGAAGAGATCTTTGTTTTAATAAGTAGGCAGAAGCAGAAGTCTCATTGAATAACTTATCCTTGTACCAGTTCTGATTGAGAGTTGACAGTTTCACTGAAGACACTGAATATCACTTGGCTTAGGTGACAAGGTACAGTTATTTTAGATACTTTAAACAATGGCTCCTTGAATCCACAGCAAAATAATCTGAGAAGGATGTTAGAAAGGAAGTCTCAAGTATCAAGAATTCAAAAGATTATAATTTTCTTCATCTGAGTACATATGGCCTAGACAAATGATTTTGTCAGTTGATAGTGTTATTTTTTTCTTTTAAATGGAAAAGGTTGAAGTGTTTCTGTAATATTTTTCTTTCTGCAGTTTAGTCATTTGGCCATTTGGGGAAGCATACTTATATGGCTGGTGTTTTTTGCAATTTACTCTTTCGTATGGCCCACAATTCCTATTGCTCCTGAAATGAGAGGACAGGTTAGTTTTATTAATTGTCAGTGGTGAGTATACTTTACATCCCTCTTGAAAACTTATGTTTGTTAATAGTAAAAGCTTATGTTATCTACTCTCAAAGTGATTTGGAAAGAGAAGAAAAAAATCAATGCAATTAGAAATAGTTGGTGATCCAGCTAAATTCTTGTGATGTTTTAAGTATTATTTTATCTAAAATCTCATTACCTCAAACTATATATGTTTACCATGGTTTCCAAACTTTTTATCTTTTGTGCATAACTGATAAAAGCTATAATCAATTCAGGATCATCCAAAATAGCTAATATTGTAATTATATTTTTTATGTAATGTGCTATGTGCTATTTGGTACTTGGAAAGGATGCATGACAAATAAGAAAACATTTTTTTTAAGATTTTATTTATTTGTTGCCAGAGAGATAGAGAGCACAAGTAGGCAGAGCGGCAGGCAGAGGGAGAGAGAGTAGCAGGCCCCCTGCTGAGCAGGGAGCCCGATGCAGGACTCAATCCCAGGACCCTGTGATAACCTGAGCCAAAGGCAGATGCTTAACTGACTGAGCCACCCAGGCACCTAAGAAAACATTTTTATTTGAAATTTTAAACCAGAATTGACATTCCTTGGAGCTCCAGAAGCTCCAGCTTCTAAATATTTTAAAGTTTCATGAAACTGTTATTTTGCTTATGTTAAACCTCAGGGGTGATATAGTTTTTAGAATTTTACAATTAGTTACATATTTCTAAATTCTACTTTGTCTATACTTATAATGGAGGATTAGGCCTATGATGCTTACAAAATGATTCACAGTATCACATGATTGTAGAACTAGAAATAGCCCTGGTCCAAGTCAGTCAGTTACTAAATAGAGAAACATAGGTCCAGAGTTGCCCAGTTCAATCCCTGTTTGTCTACCTATCTGTCATACTGTCTTTCTCCGTGGAAATAAGAGATGATCCTTGTACCGCTGGCCTGTGTCAGCCCAATTCTCAGGAAATAAGAATTTTAAGAGATTTCCTGTTTCAGCCACGACTAAGTGTCCAATATTGGAAAAGCCTGACAAAAACAACTCTAAAAACTAGAATATTTCTTCAAATAAGAAGTATTTGAAGACATTGGCTAGAAACCAACAGAGGTAATACTTGAGGACATGATTCTTGAATGAAGGGAAGCCTTTCCCTTCCTTATCTTGGCATCTTCCCTATGAGTATTTCTCAGCTTGCAGTAGAAGAAAAGGAGCCCAAAGTTAATGCAGTGATCTTACTAGGAGGAGGAGGTAGAATTCAGACTCCCAGGCTGCTTAAACGCCTGTACTTGAGGGATAAAACCCTCAAGAAGACGTAGCCACAGAGAAGTGAGAGGCATAGGCACAGAACCAGGGAAAGATTTTGATAGGGCCAAGGGTAGTTTGAAGCTTGGTTTTGCCCTTAACTATCATGGCCTTATTCCCAGGCTGTAGTACTCTCTTCTAATTTGAGGCATTTACTTCTAGGGCATGGCTTTTCTGGGATCTCAAGAAGACTCTGGATGTTTACCAAGGGCATTTCCACTTGGCAAGACTTAAACTACAATCTCTATCTCCCCAACATTGGTGGGCACCAAGTCTTGCTTGGTTTTTCAACCTGCTGTTTTCTGCTGAGTCTCTGAAAGTCTCGACATACACATGCACTGCTTAAAAGTCAGTCCAGGGGTGGCTGGGTGGTTCAGTTGGTTAAGCATCTGCCTTCAGCTCAGGTTATGATCCCAGGGTCCTGGGATCGAGCCCCATGTTGGGCTCCCTGCTCAGCAGGGAGCCTGCTTCTCCCTCTTCCTCTGCCTGTTGCTCCCCCTGCTTCTGTGCTCTCTCTCTCTTTCAAACAAATAAAATCCTTTAAAAAATTTAAAAGTCAGTCCAGGAATTAAGGGCAATTGACATACTTCATTTATGTGTCAAAGAGGAAATTGGACATTATGAACTAAATAAAAATGAAAACATGATGTATCAAAATTTATAAGAGGCAGTTGATGTAGTACTTAGAGGGAAATTTTTAGCACTGTAGCTATAAAAAAGAATGTTTTCAAATAAACAGCTCTAGCTTCCACATTAAGAAGCTAGAAAAAAGACAAATGAAACCCAGCTGAGAAGAAGAAAGTAAATAATAAAGATAAAATGACCAAATTATACAATGGGCAAAATATTCAAATAGATACTTCACCAAAGAATGTATGTGAATAACAAAGCCAATGAAAAGATGCTCAACATCATAAGTTATGAGGTAAATACAAATTAAAACCAAAATGAGATAGCAACACACAACTATTAGCATGCCTAAAATTATAAAAATGTCAACACCAAGTGTTGCTGACGATGTGGAGCAATTGCAACTCTCATATGCTGCTCATAAGAATGTAAAATGGTACAACTGCTTTGGAAAGCAGTTTGGCAGTTTCATAAAGGTGTAATGTACATATACATAAGACCCTGTCATTCCACTCCCTGTGAAAGCCTATGTGCACACAAAGACTTGAGCATGAATATTCATAGCAACTTTGTTTGCAATGGCCAAAACTAGAAACAACCCAAAAGTGCACTGACAGGTGAACGAAAAGACAAATCACCATACAATAGACTATTATTCAGCAATAAAAAGGAAACAAAAAACAATTGACCCATACAACAACATGGATGGCTCTCAAAATAATTATGTTAAGAGAAATAAACCAGGCCAAAGAGTTTGCAAACTGTATGGATCTGTTTATAAAAATTCCCAACAAAGGGGCACCTGGGTGGCTCAGTTGGTTAAGCGACTGCCTTTGGTTCAGGTCATGATCCTGGAGTCCTGGGATCGAGTCCCGCATCGGGCTCCCTGCTCGGCAGGGAGCCTGCTTCTCCCTCTGACCCTCCCCCCTCTCATGCTCTCTCTATCTTTCAAATAAATAAATAAATAATCTTTAAAAAAAAATTCCCAACAAATTTATAGTGGCAAAAAGCAGATCAATGGTTAACTGGAGACAGGGTGGTGGGTGGGATGTGGCAGGGAAGGGCAGGAAGGAATGTTCACATTGCAGGATAAGGAGACTCCTAGGGTGCTAGATATATTCTTGATTGTGGTAATGATCTTATTAGCATAATGTATGTCAAACATGTCAAATTGTTCACTTTAAATATGTTCAGTATATTGTAAGCCAATTATGTCTTGATAAGCTTCTTTAAATAATATTTAAATGAGCCCTAATTCATAAATGTGGTGAAATAAGTACTATAGTAAAGGAATGGTGATAAGCTCATTTTGTTCCCATTTTAGGAGAGAATATTTATATTGTCATAAGTTCTGCATTAAAATGGAGAATTTTAGTGAAAAACAGAGCTTTTTCCCTAAGATCAGGAACAAGACAAGCATATCCACTCTCACTACTTCTATTCAACATAGTACTGGAAGCCCTGGCCACAGCAATCAGACAAGAAAAAGAAATAAAAGACACACAAATTGGTAAGGAAGAAGTAAATCTGTCACTATTTGCAAATGACATGATACTATATATAGAAAACCCTGAGGCCTCCACCAAAAAAACTACTGGAACAGATAAATGAATTCAGTAAGGTCACAGGATACAAAATTAATATACAGAAATCAGTTGCATTTCTATACGCTAAAAATGAAGTAGCAGAAAGAGAAATTAAGAAAACAATCCATTTACAATTGCACCAAAAATAATATAATACCTAGGAATAAACTTAACCAAGGAGTGACAGGTCTGTACTCTGAAAACTATATAACATTGATGAAAGAAATTGAGGATGACAAACAAATGGGAAGATATTCCATGCTCATGGATTGGGAGAACAAATACTGTTAAAATGTATTACCCAAATCAGCACATTTAATGCAATCCCAACAAATACCAACAGTATTTTTCACAGAACTAGAACAAATAATCCTAAAATTTGTATGGAACCAGAAAATACTCTGAATAGCCAAAGCAATATTGAAAAAGAAGAACAGGGCTACCTGGGTGGCTCAGTTCGTTAAGCGTCTGACTCTTGATTTCTGCTCAGGTCATGATCTCACAGTTGTGAAATTGAACCCCATGTCGGGCTCCACGCTTGGTTGTGGAACCTGCTTAAGATTCTCTCATTCCATCTCCCTCCCCCACCCCCCCCAGCTCTCTCTCCCTCTCTCTCTCTCTCAAGAAAAAGAAGAACAAACCCAGAAGTATCACAATCCCAGTTTTCAAGATACTGCAAATCTATAGTAATCAAAGCAGCATGGTACTGGCACAAAAATAGACCCATATATCAATGGAGCAGAATAGAGAACCCAGAAATAAACTCATGATTACATGGTCAATTAATCTTCAACAAAGGAGGCAAGAATATGCAATGGGAAAAAAGACACTCACTTCAACAAATGTTGTTGGGAAAATTGGATGGCTACATGCAAAAGAATGAAATTGGACCACTTTTTACACCACACACAAAAATAAACTAAAATTGACTTATTTATTTATTTTTAAAGGTTATTTTTTCCTTTGAATGGGCCACACTTTCCTATTTCTTTGTATGTCTTATGAATTTTTTGTTGAACACTGGAAATTTAAATCTAATAATGTGGTAACTCTGGAAATAAAATTTTCCCTTCTCCCCAAGTTTTGCTGGTTTTTGTTATTTTTATTTGTTTATTGTAGGCTGCCTCTGTGCTGAGGATCAACTTGAGGCATACATTTACTGTCCTCTTAGGTCTCTTCTAGACTTCTCCCTGAGCACAAGTGGTCACTTTTTAGTTTTACTTGTATATGTAGCTATTTTTGAATGCCCTAGTTTTAAATATGTCTGTCTCCTAAAAGGGGAAAAATGAAAAAAAATGGAGTGGAAAAAGAGTTCTGGTGTTTTAAGGCCCTCTGAAGTCACTTCAGCCAGAGGGGAGGGGCTTGGAACAATGCAGGGATGTACAACAACACTTGCTGTCTGCCCCTTTGCACCTCTGTGATCAGAAGCAGCAGTCAGTGATCAAAGACCTCCAATATTTGGATAACAGGTTTCTTTCCCCCAGCCAGCATCCCCTAACCTGTATGCAAGATGCTCCAGAAATATGTGACTGGGAGTGTATGATGGGTAGCTGCTACTACTGGGTAGTGCTAAGAGCTGAAATTGACCAAAGCTAAACACAATTTACCATGCAAGTCACCCCCTGGAATATGCAAGCCTTCAACAGATTTCAGAGTTCAAGAACAGACACATTCTATAAGTGCAGTTTTGTTGTCTAGGGGGAAGACAGATCCCCATTGCTGCTTATTCTGCCATCATCCTAGAATACTGTTACATTTATTTCTGCTCTGATCTTTATTATTTCCTTCCTTTTGGCTGTGGGCTTAGTTGTTCTTGTTTTTCTAGTTCATTAAGTTGTTAAGTTAGATTGTTTAAGATCTTTTTTTTCTTGATATAAACATTTATTGCTATAAACTTCCTTCTTAAAATTGCTTTTATCATACCCCAGTTTTTGGTACGTTGTGTTCTCATTTTTGTTTGTCTAAAGATACTTTCCAATTTCCTTTTCTGTTTCTCAACTATTTTTGTTGAGCTTTGTTTTTTAATTAAGGTATAATTAATCTACAGTGTTATATTAATTTCAAGTGTATAACATAGTGATTCAACAACTCTATATGTTATGCTATGCTCACTTCCAAGTGTAACTACCATCCATCACCATACAATGCTATTATGGTACCCTTGACTATATTCACTGTGCTATACCTTTAATACCATGACTTATTCATTCCATTAGTGGAATTACTGGATCATATAGTGTTTATTTTTAATTTTTGAAGGACCTCCATAGTGTTTTCCACAGTGGCTTGCACCAATTTACATTCCTGACAGTGCATGAGGACTCCTTTTCTCCACATCCTCACCAACATTTGTTATTTTTTGTTTTAATTCTAGCCATTCTGACGGGTATGAGGTGTGGTTTTGACTTGCATTTCTCTGATGATTAGGGATGTTGGGCATCCTTTCATGTGTCTATTGACTATCTGCAAATCTTCCTTAGAAAAATATCTATTTGGGTCCTCTGCCAATTTTTAGTTGAAATATTTCTTTCTTTCTTTCTTTCTTTTTTTTTGGTGTTGACTTCTGTAAGTTCTTTATATATTTTGGATTTTAATTTCTGATTGGATATATGATTTGCAAATATCTCCCATTCAGTAGGTTGTCTTTTTGCTTTGTGGCCCAAGATGTGATCTATCCTGTATAGTGTTCCATGTGCACTGGAGAGGAATGTGTATTCTTGTGCTGTTGGATCAAATGTTCTGTATGTGTCTATAAGGTCCATTTTGTCTATTGTGTTATACAGGTAAGCTGTTTCCTTATTGATTTTTCCATCCAAATGATCTATCCATTGTTGAAAGTGAAGTATTGAATTCCTACTATTATTATATTGCTCTGACTTTCCCCCTTCAGTTTTGTTAGTACCTGGTTTAAATATTTAGGTGCACCAATGTTGGGTGCAAATAAATTTACATTTCTTATATCCTCTTAATGAATTGACCCTCATACTATACAGTGACCTTCTTTGTCTCTTATGACCAATTTGGCCTGAATGTCATTTTATCTAATATAAGTATAGCCACTCCTGCTCTTTTGGTTACCATTTACTTGTAATATATTTTTCAATACCTTTACTTTGTGCCTATGTGTCCTTAAAGCTGAAGTGAGTCTCTTAGCAGCAGCATACTGTTAGATCTATTTTTGTTTTTAGATTTTATTTATTTTAGAGAGAGAGAGAGAGCATGCATAAGCTGGGGGGGGGCGGAGGGGCAGAGGGAGAAACAGATTCCCTACTGAGCAGGGAGCCCAATGCAGGGCTTGATCCCAGGACCCTGGATCATGACTTCAGCTGGAGGCAGATGCTTAGCTGACTGAGCCACCCAGGCACACCTGGATCTTATTTTTTTTATCCATTCAGTCACTCTGTGTCTTTTGATTGGAGAATTTAATCCATTTACATTTGAAGTAATTACAGATAGGTAAGGACTTACTATTGCCATTTTAACAAAATTTATCATTCTCACAGTTCCTAAAGATAAAGCACAGAATGCCACATAGGACCACGAGGAAAAGATACCAGGGTGGTCAGAAGGCAGAACACAGGAGTTGGGGAGCACTTAGGCCTTGCCTTTTTTGGGGTTTCCATAAGAAAACAAGGCAGAGCAGGGTAAACAACCCAGGAATGGCTAGTTTGAGTGATAGTTTGATTTTTGCAGGCTTTGGGCTAGAGGTGGTTTCTAGTTGCCTGGTCCCTGGTTCTGGGATGATTACAGCAGAGGAATATTGCCTCCTGGGGTGTATGGGTCAGTTAGAGGAGATAGGGCTGTGGATTTAGCCCTTGAGTTTGCAGATCAAAAGCATCCTCCCAGTTGAGATCTTACTATCTCTAAGAACAGACTAGCCCTGGGATGGGCAGTCTCCAGATAGAAAGGTTTTTTAAGATGTTGAAATATTAGAATATACAGAAAATTAAAAATATATAAACAATACAGAGCCTTACCCGGTCTCAAGTCAGTACAGCCCTTATTGATTTAAAGTGATTTGTCAGTTACCAATTTGTCAGGCAGAGAGAAGAGTGAATTTTTTCAGGGGACTATAATGGCATAATTGCCTTACACACAATGTCTGGAAGTTAAACAAAGTTGTATTGCTAGGTAATATTGCTAGGTAATACTCTTGCATTCCTGAGATACGACTTATTTGATCAAAATATTTTTTTAGTTGGTTGTTTATAGAATATACTATTAAATTAAGCTAGCTAATACTATAGTTAGGCTTTATTTACTCACATTGATTTAGTAGTTCTAGACTCTTATGACTGCATCCATACATTCATCTCCAGGTTTTTGTGGAGGAGAAGGGAAACTGAAAGTTGCACTTTCTACCCAATACTGACAAACTAAAAGATTCCTATTTAAATATTCTTTATTTCTGTTTATTTGCAGGTCAATATGGTCCTGGCTTGTCCACACTTCTGGCTGGGTTTTTTCATAGTCCCCACTGTGTGCCTGATTCTAAATTTAATATGGAAATCGTAAGTTGAAAAATGAAGTAGTAACCAAAAGATACGTTGTCATAGTTAATTGTCCTTTTCCAATTATATGGTTTTCAAGTTAAATTTAAAAATTTGCCATTTTATGAATATTAAAAGTCATGGAACTTTTAGAGGAAGTAAATGCCCTGTGCCTTTGCCACTGATTTACCAGCAATCAATTTAGGGAAAAAAAAAAAAGATGGAATCAAAATTCACAAGAGGTAGAATTTGTAGTGGTATTACCTAGTTTGTGATTTTTTTTCTGAACGGTCATCCATTTACTCTTTAGAAGTGGGACTTATATAACTTCTATCCACTTTAGAGGAACCAAAACCTGATATCAGAGGGTCACAGATTAAAAGCTAATAAGGAATAGGGAGATATTCAAATTAGAAAGACATTCTTCACTTTTTAAAAACATTTGGAATAAGAATCTGTCAAATATAGTTCTCCCAGAATATGTAACTATTAGATTACAGAATCCTCCCACTTTTTTTTTTTTTTATCCAACAGGGAAAAAAGCTTTAAACTAAGGTGCTAGAAATCCCTGAAATCCCTGATGTGGGACAAAAAATCCATGAAATTTACAAGATTTTAAATCAGAAATAACTTACATACGATCATTGTACATAATCTGCAACATAAACAGAGATCTGAAACATTACAAATTTCAAACTAAGAAACAGAGAAAGGAATATTCTAGAAGGGATAATATTAATTTTGCTTTTTAATGTCCAATTCTTCCCTAATCCTTCTATGTATCAGGGCAAACACAATTATTTGAGAAAATGTGCCCTTAGATCCAAAGAGATGTACAAATGAGTATTTGGAACATAATTTGTTTAGAAATTGGGTACCACCTACATGCATTTAAATGGATTCCTCTGGAAGTGAGGGCTGAGATGCATCTGCCACTACTGTTTTCCAGGAAACTTTGCCTAGTAAATTCCATAGTATGTAAGGATACCAAATTTTTGCTTGATAATGTGTAACTGTGAGATGGCTAAAATTTAATACTAATATCCCTGAAAAATTTTTGGAAAGTGATCCATGGTATTGAAAGAAGGTCTTAACTTGGATCTTTTAAAACCTATGATCTCACTCATATGTGGAACATAAGGAATAGCACAGAAGACCATAGGGGAAGGGAGGGGAAACTGAAGGGGGAAATCAGAGAGGGAAACAAACTATGAGAGACTCTGGACTCTAGGGAAACAAACTAAGGATTTTAGAGGGGAAAGGGGGTGAAGGGATGGGATAGCCTGGTTATGAGTATTAAGGAGGGCACTTGTGGTTATGAGCACTGGGTGTTATAAGCAACTAATGAATCATTGAGCACTACATCAAAAACTAATGATGTTATTATAGCCACCACTAACTGAAGATAATAAAAATAAATAAATAAAAATAAAATCTGTGGGGGAGGAGCAAGATGGTAGAGGAGTAGGAGACCTAAATTTTGTCTGGTCCCAGGAATTCAGCTAGATAGGGATCAAACCATTCTGAACACCTACGAACTCAATAGGAGATTGAAGAAAAGAATAGCAACAACTCTCTGAACAGAAAAGCGACCACTTTCTGGAAGGTAGGACGTGCAGAGAAGTGAATCTGAGGCGATATTTGGGAAGACAGCGGGGGTGGGGGCCTCCGTCAGCCGCTACCAGCAAGTGATAGAGCAGCGGAGCACAAAATCAGAACTTTTAGAAGTCGGTTCTGCTGAGGGACATTGCTCCAGTGGCTAAGCGGGGGGTGGAACCCTCCCCGGGACAGTGTAGTCTCAGGACCCTTGGGGTCACAGAAAGACCGGGGGTGCCTGAGTGCAGCAGAGCTCCCAGATACCGGAGCGGGAAAGCCAGCTGCAGAGATGGAGCCAAGGCACAGGCTCTCAGCTTGGGGTTGCCATAAACCATGATCTGCAGCAGTCGGGCCACTGCTCCTCCAGCAGGGACCCAACAAGTGGCAGATCTGGGGACACTCCCCTTCCTCCCCCAGGAGGAGCGGCGTGGGAGTGCACTGCATGGATCTGCTGGGTTTGGAGACTCCACACGGGGTCATGCACCAGAGACAGAAACGCTCGGTCACAGGCCGGGTGAGCATGGAGTGCGGCCAGAGACTGGGGAGACGGGAGTGACTGACTGCTTTTCTCTGGGGGTTCACTGAGGAGCGGGGCCCTGAGTTCTCAGCTCCTCCAGCTCCTCTGGGGCGGAGATTGGGAGGCCGCCATTTTCACTCTTGGCCTCCAAAGCTGTACGGAAAGCTTGCAGGGAACAAAAGCTCCCGAGAGCAAACTCGAGCAGATTACTTAGCCCAGACCGGCAAGGGTGGGGCAATTCCACCTCCGGCAAAGACATTTGGAAACCACGGCAACAGGCTCCTCCCCCAGAAGATCAGCAAGAACAGCCAGCCAAGACCAAGTTTACCGATCAATGAGAACGGCAGAACTCCAGCGCTAGGGGAATACTGCATATAGAATTTATGGCTTTTTTCTCATGATTCTTTAGTCTTTCAAAGTTAATTTTTAAATTTTTTTTTAATTTTTCTTTTTCCCCTTTTCTACCAACATCTTATCAATCCCTTTTTAAAAAATCTTTTTTATTTTTCATTTTTAGGGACATATTCTAGCCCTTCATCATAGTTAACCTTATTTTTGGTATATATATAAGTTGTTCTCTCTTTAAAATTTTGGGATATGGGAACAGGAGGGGTAAAGATAGCAGAGGAGTAGGGGACCCTATTTAAACTGGTCCCCGGAATTGAGCTGGATATCTACCAGACCACTCTGAGCACCCATGAAACCAGCCTGAGATGTAAGATCTAGATCTCTACAAACAGAATATTGCAGGCAGTTGGTTTCGAGGTACGAAGCAGGGAGCCATGATTCTGCAGGCAGATATCGGAGGATAAACAGCAGTGGGAGGGTGCCTGGCCATGGGGATCCTACACCTCTGGTGAGTGACAGCCTCATGCACTGGGGACCAGGAACAGACTCACAGACTGGTAGCAGCGGGGAAAGGACTTTAGGGCAGCCCCCAGGGTGGAAACCTGGAGCGGCGGGGTCGCACCTGCGAACTGCAACCCCTGGGGCGAAATCCCGGAGCAGTGGGGTCGTGCATGCGCAAACTGAGAGTGGCTGGCGGTTTTAGAAGCACAAAGGGCAGAGATGGCCCAACCTGGAGGCAGGACTAGGGGCGCTGTGGAGGGGCGCACAACCCAGGACGCTGCAGTTTATAGCAGCACGGACAGAAACAGAGATGGTGTGGCCTGGAGAGCTCACTGAAGAACAGACTGTGATCTCTCTGCTCTGAGGCAGAGGGCTGGAAACCATCTCTTCTGCTCTGACTCGCGGAAGAGACGCAGAAAGCCGCCAGAGAACAAAACCCCAAAAACTGATTCCTGCTGAGCCCATCCCCCACCAGAGGGGGGCAGGGCAACTCCGCCCAAAGGGGTTGCCTGAGTAACAGTGCGGCAGGCCCCTCCCACAGGAAAGAGGCTGGGAAAACAAGAGGCCAGCAACCCTAAGGTCCCAAGAAAACAGGTGCATCTTGCTTGGGTTCTGGTCAATAATTTGGACTCTATACATTCCCTCAAACACCCATCAACAGAATGACTAGGAGAAGGAGCCCCCAAAATAGAAAAGACTCAGAGATTATGACTTATGCTGCAGATTTACAAATGGATGCAGATATAACCAAGATGTCGGAGATGGAATTCAGGCTAGCAATTGTGAAGACAATGGCTAGAATGGAGAAATCAATCAATGGCAACATAGAGTCTCTAAGGGCAGAAATAAAAGGTGAATTGGCAGAACTTAAAAATGCTATCAATGA
>NC_138371.1:107443441-107469209 GCF_054177405.1 Leptonychotes weddellii | reverse complement strand
CAAATCATACATTATATGTTAAAAAAAGAAGATAGTAGGAAGGGAAAAATCAAGGGGGGGAATCGGGGGGGGAGGGGGAGATGAACCATGAGAGACGATGGACTCTGAGAAACAAACTGAGGGTTCTAGAGGGGAGGGGGGTGGGGGGATTGGTTAGCCTTGTGATGAGTATTAAATAGGGCATGTATTGAATGGAGCACTGGGTGTTATACACAAACAATGAATCATGGAACACTACATCAAAAACTAATGATGTCATGTATGGTGATTGACATAATAAAATAAAAAAAAATAAAAATCTGTGGCTTCTGTGAATTGATTCCTCAGTTATCTTCATCTAGGTATAGAGTCCAGATTTCCAAAAAGAGATAAGGGTGCACTGGGCATTGAGTGGCTTATGTTAGAATCATCCTATCAGTATGTTAGCATCTTCTATGTAACAGTATAGCCAAGGTTGTCTGCAAGTTCCCAACTGCATTTTCAAGGCAAGTAATAGTAATCTTGAATTTTTCATTGTCTTTGTAATTACTTGAGGCCTTTTTCCTGTGAGTAAAGATAATTTAGTACACCACTTTTTTTGTTTTTGTTTTGTTTTATAATATGGTAAATAGAGGTGTGAAATATCTGTAAGTCAAGGGGGACTGTGAAATCTTTGAAATTTATACTTTAGTGTAAGTGCCATGTAGCTCAAAAGAAGTATTTCAGTAGTATGTACAGTCTTTTAAAATCCAAGTCACATGTACATTTGAATTATTTCATATTTTTTATTAAGTTCAATTAGATAACATATAGTACATCTTTAGTTTTTGATGTAGTGTTCAATGATTCATTAGTTGCGTATAACACCCAGCGCTCATTACATCACATACCCTACTTAATACTCATCACCCAGTTATCCCATCCCCCAACCACCTCCCCTCCAGCAACCCTCAGTTTGTTTCCTATAGTTAAGAGTCTCATGGTTTTTCTCTCTCTGATGACTTCCCATTCAGTTTTCCCTCCCTTCCCCTATGATCCTCTGCGCTAATCCTTATATTCCACATATGAGTGAAACCATTTGATTGTCTTTCTCTGACATATTTCACTGAATTATTTCACATTTTTACTTAATTTTCACTTAAGTATCTTCCTGGGATTGTACCAAGATTTTTAAATCATTCTGGATCAGAATATTTTATAAGCAGGAAGTAGATTAGTAAAGGAAACATACATTGAGGCTAAAAACAAAATAGAGTTGAAAGAACTGCCCCTAAAAGCCCAGTGGCTTTCGAGGTAGCATTTTACAGCAACTTTAACAAATGAACTTGGTTGTGCTGTGAGTATATAGCAGTTCATTCAAAAATGCCACCTCAGATAAATAATTCAACATTACTTTGGCTGTGTGGGGTCTTTTCCAGTAGTATACAAATTTTAAGATTGTTTGTTCTAGACCTGTGAAAAAATGGTGATATTTTGATAGGGATTCCATTTAATGTGTAAATTGCTTTGTAGTATAGACATTTGAACAATATTTGTTTTCCAATCCATGAGCATAGAATGTTTTTTCCGTTTCTTTGTGTCATTTTCAAGTTCTTTCATAAGTGTTCTATAGTTTTCAGAGTACAGATCTTTTTACCACTTTGGTTAGCTTTACTCCTGGGTATCTTATGGTTTTTGGTGCAATTGTAAATGGGATCAATTCCTTGATTTCTCTTTCTGCTGTTTCGCTATTGGTGTATAGAAATGCAACAGATTTCTGTACATTGATTTTATATTCTATGACTTTCCTGAATTCATGTATCAGTTCTAGCAATTTGTCGGTGGAGTGTTTCAGGTTTTCCACATAGAGTATAACGTTGTTTGCAAATAGTGAAAGTTTGACTTCTTCCTTGCCAATTTTAATGCCTTTTATTTATTTCTGTTATATGATTGCTGAGGCTAGGACTCCCAGTACTAGGTTAAATAACAATGGTGAGAGTGGACATCCATGTCTTGTTCCTGACTGTAGAGGAAAAGCTCTCAGTTTTTCCCCATTGAGGATGATATCAGCTGTGGTTCTCTCATACATGGCCTTTATGATGTTAAAGTATGTTCCATCTATCCCTACTTTGTTGAGGGTTTTTATCAAGAATGGCTGCTGTATTTTGTCAAATGCTTTTTCTGAATCTCTTGAGAGGATCATATAATTCTTATCCTTTCTTTTATTAATGTGGTGTATCATATTGATTGATTTGTGAATATTGAACCAGCCCTGAAGCCCAGGAATAAATCCCACTTGATTGTGGCAAATAATTCCTTTAATACACTGTTGAATTCAATTTGCTAGTAACTTGTTGAGAATCATTGTATCCATGTTCATTAGGGATATTGGCCTGTAATTCTCCTTTTTCGTGGAGTCTTTATCTGGTTTTTAAATCAAGGTAACACTCGTCTCATAAAATGAGTTTGGAAATTTTCCTTCCATTTCTATTTTTTGGAACAGTTTCAGAAGAATAGGTATTAACTCTTCTTTAGATGTCTGGAAGAATTCCCCTGGGGAGCCATCTGGCCCTGGACTCTTGTTTGTTGGGAGATTTTTGATTACTGATTCAATTTCTTTGCTGGTTATAGGTCTCTTCAAATTTTCTATTTCCTCCTGTTTCTGTTTTGGTAGTTTATATGTTTCTAGGAATTTATCTATTTCTTCCAGATTGCCTAATTTGTTGGCATATAATTATTCATAATATTCTTTTATAATTGTTTGTATTTCTCTGGTGTTGGTTGTGATCTCTCCTCTTTCATTTGTGATTTTATTTATTTGGGTCCTTTCTCTTCTCTTTTTGATAAGTCTGGGTAGGAGTTTATCAATTTTATTAATTCTTTCAAAGAACCAGCTCTTAGATTCATTGATCTGTTTTCCTGGTTTTTTTTTGTTTTGTTTTGTTTCTATATCATTTATTTCTGCTCTAATATTTATTATTTTCCTTCTTCTGTTGGCTTTAGGCTTTATTTGCTGTTCCTTTTCTAGTTCCTTTAGGTGTAAGGTTAGGTTGTATATTTGAGATTTTTCTTGCTTCTTGTGGTAGGCCTGTATTGCTAAGTACTTCCCTCTTATGGTCACCTTTGCTGCATCCCAAAGGTGCTGGACTATGTTTTCATTTTCATTTGCCTCCATGTATTTTTTTCTTATTTCTTCTTTACTGTCTTAGTTAACCCATTCATTATTTAGTAGGATGTTCTTTAATCTCCATGTATTAGTGGTCTTTCTAATTTTTTTCTTGTGGTTGACTTCAAGTTTCATAGTGTTGTGGTGTGAAAATATACATGGTATGATCTCAATCTTTTTGTACTTGTTGAGGCCTGATTTGTGACCCAGTATGTGATCTATTCTGGGGAATGTTCCATGTGCACTCAAAAAGAATGTGTATTTGACTGCTTTGGGATAAAATGTTCTGAACATATCTTTTAAGTCCATCTGGTCTAGTGTGTCATTCAAAGCCATTGTTTCCTTCTTGATTTTCTGCTTAGATGATCTGTCCATTGCTGTAAGTGGGGTGTTAAAGTCCCCTACTATTACTGTATTATTATCAATGAGTTTCTTTATGTTTGTTATTGATTTTATATTTGGGTGTTCCCAAGTTGGGGGCATAGATATTTACAATTGTTAGATCTTCTTTTTGGATACACCCCTTTATTATGATTTATTATGATATAGTGCCCTTCTTCATCTCTTATTACAGTCTTTGGTTTAAAATCTAGTTTGTCTGATATAAGTATGGCTACATTGGCTTTCTTTTGATATCCATTAACATGATAGATGTTTCTCCATCCCCTCACTTTCTATCTGGAGGTGTCTTTAGGTCTAAAATGATTCTTTTGGGCCTCCTGGGTGGCTCAGTTGGTTAAATGTCTGCCTTCGGCTTGGGTCATGATCCCAGGGTCCTGGGATCGAGCCCTGTGTTGGGCTCCCTGCTCAGTGGGAGCCTGCTTCTCCCCCTCTCTTTCTCCCTCCCCCACCCCCCAGCTCATGTTCTCTCTCACTCACTCTGCACTCTCAAATAAATAAATAGAATCTTTTAAAAAATAAAATAAAATGATTCTCTTGCTGGCAGCATATAGAGGGGTCTTGGTTTTTTTTATTTCTTTTGACATGATGACCTTATGTCTTTTGATTGGAGCATTTAGTCCATTTACATTTAGAGTAATTATTGATAGATAGGAATTTAGTGCCATTATATTACCTATAAAGTAATTGTTTCTGGAGATTTTCTCTGTTCCTTTCTAGTCTTTGTTGCTTTTGGTCTTTCTTTCCCACTCAAAGAGTCCCCTTTAATATTTCTTGCAGGGCTGGTTTAGTGGTCACAAACTCTTAGTTTTTGTTTGTCCAGGAAACTCTCTCTCTCCTTCTGTTGTGAATGACAGCCTTGCTGGATGAAGTATTCTTGGCTGCATATTTTTCCCCTTCAGCACATTGAATAGATCATGTCACTCTCTTCTGGCCTGCCAGATTTCTTTTTTTTTTTTTTTTTAAAGATTTTATTTATTTATTTGAAAGAGAGAGAATGAGAGAGAGCACATGAGATGGGGGAGGGTCAGAGGGAGAAGCAGACTCCCTGCCGAGCAGGGAGCCCAACGCGGGACTCGATCCTGGGACTCCAGGATCATGACCTGAGCCGAAGGCAGTCGCTTAACCAACTGAGCCACCCAGGCGCCCCAGGCCTGCCAGATTTCTATGGAGAGATCTGCTGCTAACCTGATTTGTCTTCCCTTGTAGTTTAGAGATCTCTTTTCCCTTGCTGCTTTCAGGATTCTTTCCTTATCTCTGTGTTTTGCAAATTTTACTATGATATGTCTTGGTGTTGGCTGGCTTTTGTTGATTTTGATGGGAATTTTCTGTCTCTCCTCGGCTTGGATGTCTGCTTCTTTCCCCAGATTAGGGAAGTTTTTAGCTATAATTTACTCAAATAAACCTTCTGCCCCTTTTCACTCTCTTCTTCTGAGACTCCTATGGCATGATTATTAGTACACACTATGGAGTCACTGACTTCCTTAAGTCTACATTCATGATCAAATATTTTTCTTTCCATCTTCTTTTCAGCTTCATTATCTTCCATAATTTTATCTTCTCTATCACTTATTCTATCCTCTGCTTCTTGTGGTCATTACATCCAGTTGGTTTTGCATCTTGGTTATAGCATTTTTCATTTCGGCCTGATTAGTTTTTAGGTGTTTTACCTCTGCAGTAAGGATCTCTCTGGTTTCTTCTATGCTTCTCTCAAGCCCAGCTAGTATCCTTATGATTGTTGTTTTAAATTCTGGTTCAGGCATATTACTTATATCTGTTTTGATTAGCTCCCTGTCTGTAACCTCTTCTTGTTCTTTCTTTTGGGATTAATTCCTCCATCTTGGCATTTTTGTCTATGTCTCTTTCTTTGTGTGTTAGGAAAGCCTGTGCTTGGCTTTATTTCCCCTAGAGTTAAAGCTTTGCAGCATTCTCTGATCAGTTGACCTGGTGCATGGGGGTGGGGGGGTGGGGGTGGGGTTGCTGGCTGATCCCTGCCTTCACCTCGTCTGTGTCCAAGCCATCTGTCTGCCTGGTGTTGCAGTGCTCCTGTGTTTTATCTCAGGCATGCAAATGGGTTTCAAAACTCCAAATTTTGGGGACCAGGCACAGTGTGGACCTCACTGATCCTCTGGGGGAGGCTCTTGCCAGGCTGTGGTTGGTGCTGGTAAAGCAGCCCCACTACCAAGTAGGGGCTTGGGTTTTATGATGAAGCATAGCAAAAAGCCAGCATCCAGTTAGCTGCCCTCAGCAGGTGTCTCTACTCATATGCTAATGAATAGGACAGCTCAATGATGCCTGCTGGCTCTTTTGTCCCTGAGAAGCAGTGTTACCTCTCCCAAATGCACTCCAAGAAGGGGAACTGTCTCTCCCAGCATGATCCAGGGGGTCCTCAGAGCACAATATATGCTCCTGGGCCTCTGCCCTCCTTCTCCACAATAACACTGCTATGCCCACCAGGCTCAAACCTGGCGATGGCACAGACTTCTAAAACTTCAGATTTTCAGCTCTACTGCTTATAAAAACTTGTGATAATTAGCCCAATTTTCGCCATCAATGGTTTTGGGGAAGTGTTTTTCTTGTGTAATCCCCGGTGCACTGCTCTCTCTCTGTGATAGGGCTCCCTCCCCTCTACAGCACCTATGATTCTTTTCCCCCCCAAGTCACATCACCACACCTCCTACCTTCCACAATGTGGCCACTTTTCTCCCTCTAGTTGTGCAGATCGACTTTCTGGGTGTTCAGAATGATTTGATAATTATCTAGCTGTATTCAAGGGACAAGACAAACATAAGGTCCTCCTACTACTCCACCATCTTAACTCCTCCCTGATAGCTTCCTGTTTTTAGGGAGCAACTTAGAAAATTCTTAAATTGAAGCATACCACTTAGATAAATGTGTTTTTCTTCAGGTGCATGTTAGAATCTAGGCTTATTAATTCTTTTATAATGCAATTTTGAAGTGTGTGGTATCACATTTTTTTTTACTTTTTTTGTTCTAAAATTTGACTACTGACTTCTCTAATAATTTCTGCCAATCACCCAATCTTCTTTCTTCTCATAATTTTCTGTCTCAGCCAGCCTAAAATTTATAAACCAAGTCTTACTATCATCTTAAACTTTTTTGCACTTTTTTATTGTACTTACCTGGGGGTAAAAGCAGTCATGATTAACCATAAGTCCATGAGCTGTCCTCTGTGCCACTTCTTAGCACCTGCCAAATCCCTACCAAGGCCATCGATGGTATGCTCCAGTCCATCTCCCTCACCTCTCTCAGACCATGCTCACTATGCCTCCCCTCACTACAGGGCTCTCCCATAGGGGGCTTCTTCTGTCCAGAATGTTCTCCAACACCTCCCTTTACTTACTTCCTTCTCCTTTACCCCAGCTCAAACTCCACTTTCCTAGAGGAGCTTTCACTAAGACCCTTAACAAGCTTCTACCTCTGCCTCATACTGTAATGGTGCCATGTAGGGACCCTTCCATCATACCTATTTCCTTCTCACATGGCTCATTCATTTACTTGTCTGTTGTCTGTCTCTATATATGTTGGAAGTTTTATGAAAGTAGAGATAATGTCTGTGTCTTTGACACCTAATTGTGTCTCAAAAAAATTTAAGGAATACATGAGTGGATGAATGATGAGTGTCTGAATATAGATAGTGATAGAGACCCCAATGAAAATAAGTTGCCACAGAAATGGAGAGCATCTGTCTGGGTTGTTTTGCATGTTTCAAGTCAAATATGCACACCTGATATATGAAGCTCTGACACATCCCCTCTGCCATTATAACTGCTATAAATGGCACAGTTAGTCCTAGATCTCTCTGACTAAAGTGAGGATTGGAGGTAGCACACAGCTGAATATTTAAGAATCAAGATTGTTGAACAGTGACCATGGTAGAAAAAGTCATAGAGAATCATGTCAGTCCTATGAATCTTTAACTGTCTAGCTGCACTCATGCAGATTGACTCTTTCAGGGTCAGGGCCCTCTGTGGCTTAGACACTCAGATCTACAGACTTGCATGGAAGTCTGTGTTTGGGGTGGATGGCTACTAATGGGCACTACCCAGCTCTGTACAGTATCCCCTCTGGTAATGCTTCATAGCTACTAGGAAAATAGAGTCTGGTTTCACATGGAGACTGGGCCTGCTGCACTGCATCCCATCATATGGCCTATAGGTAAGGGATGTCCAGAGTTATCCAAGAGGGGAGAAATTGTTGCTTAGAGTGTGTAATGCTCATGTGTTATGCTCTATCTTTCCCACATAATACAGGATTATAAATACCTACAACAGAACATTACTAGAAGAGATTCGGGAGATGGAAAGTAGCAGAGCTCAAGGACTTTATCCTCCTACAATGTTTAAAAGGAGGTGAGGCTGTTCCCTTTATCCTGACTTTTGTTAAAAAGCTGTTCTCATTTTTTTTTTTTAAGATTGATTTATTTATTCCAGAGAAAGAGAGAGCGAGCAAGTGGGGAAGGGGCAGAGGGACAGACTCCCCAAGCACACCCCCTCCACCCACTGCCTCTGAGTGTAGAGCCTGATGCTGGGCTCCATCCCATGACCCATGAGATCATGACCTGAGCTGAAACCAAGAGTCAGATGCTTAACCGACTGAGCCCCCCAGGTGCTCCTCTTCTCCTTGTTCTTTCCACCTTTCCCTCCCAGGTACTTCCATACTTTCCATGATTTCCCCAAGCTTATTAGGCACCTGTCAAACAGGCGTCTTGAACTTCATATCCCCAACAGCACAGGCCCCTATTCTGCCACACCAGCTTCCCCTAAGGTCCTCCTTTCAGTGGATGGCAACTTCATTCTTCCAGTTTCTCAGGCCAAAAATCTTGAGGTCACTCTCACATCCTCTTTCTGCTATCCCACACCCATCGTGTCAGAAAATCCTATTGTTCCTACCTCAAAGTAAAACTGAGAATTAGATCATTACTAACAATCTGTACCGTCTTGCCCTGGTCCAGCCCCTATCATCTTTCTTCTGGATTATTTCAGTAGCCTCTTAACAGGTATCTCTGCTTCTGGCCCTTCCCATAGCAATCAGAGGGAGGACCCTTTGGCAGTGTAAATCAGACCACATCACTCCCTGCTCTACACCTTCCCATTACCTCCCCTTTCACTCAGAGAAAGATAAGACCCTTTCAGTGGCTTATAGTGCCCTACACACTGTCCCTTCATACACACACACACACACACACACACACACCCAGTTTGAGATATCTCCTTATTGTTTACCAATTTTTTTAAAATGACTCATTTTGGAAAATCATGTTTCCATTTCACCTCACATGTTTTTAAAAAAATTGTCCTTTTCACAACCTTCCTTGCTATTATTTTAACAGATGGTGCATCAAGTTTGTATATCCTAATTTTATATTAACTTCTGGTGGTTGGTGGACAGACACCCAGATATCTGTGTTGGGCCAGAGAATCTGCTAATTTCTGCCACTTTCCCCTGCAGATTCTTGCAAAAAGGTTTAGATATGCAGGGTCTGTGTCCTCCCCACTAGATGAAGCTATGGCTACTGGAGGTCAGGGGAGTGCACTGCAGGAGAAAAGGACCAGGGCTTCTTCTAGAATTGCTCCCTTTCTCCCACTGCCTTGGAAGAAGACAACAAATTACATTGTTTACTTTCACAGTTGCTGCCTTGTTCCTACTGGTCCTGATCTGATGGCCTTGAGAGAAGAACAGGCCAAATGCTAGAAATTAATGTGTGTTAATATTTTTAATCTCTATACCCAAACTATCTCCAGGGAGAGGTCAGCTCCAATTGTCTGCCATAACCTGGGTATTCTTCTGAGTGAAAGAGCCATGCTCCTTCTCAGTAACAACAGACTTCTATTTCAGACACTTATATGAAGCCTGGTATGTCCTGAGGTTTTAAGTGGGCTTTCTCTGGATCTGGACTATTTATACAGGAATTATAAGGCAAAGAATCAGTCTTTAACTATATTGAATGCCTGCTATATTTGGAGTACTTTGTTAACTATGAAGGAAAGGGTCAAAAGCAACTGATGGTGTGACCTGGGTAAAGAGGCCGAAAGGTGTTTTTTTTTAATTTAAATTGGAAGCATGGGCAAATCTAAAGTAAATGAATGGAGTGATTAATTATCACCTCCATATTTGGCACCTATTGAGTACTCAGCACTGACAGTATCAAGTGTTGGTAAGGATGAAGAGCAACTATAACTCTTGAACAATCAGTCTGGGCAATTGGCCATTTCTAATCAGTTTAAAGAAATGCTTATCCCCATGACCCAACAATTCCATTTCTAGGTATTTACCCAAGAGACTTTAAAATATGTGTCCACACATCCAGGTACATAATGCTAAAAGATTCCCAAGTCAGGTACAACCCAAAGAAGACTTCAACAAGATACATTATAATGAAACTGTCAAAAATCAAAGACAAAGAATCTTGAAAGCAAAAAAAAAAAAGCTAATCACAAGGGAACTCTATGAACAGATTTCTCAGAACAAACCCTGTAGGCCAAGAATGGGTAGGATGCTATATTAAAAATGCTAAAGGAAAAACAACCACCAACCAAGAACACTGTATCCAGCAAAGCTGGAATTGAAAGTTTTCCAGACAAACAAAAGCTAAAGAAGTTCATCACCACTGACCTGCCCTTACAAGAAATGTTAAAGGGACTTCTTTAAACTGAAATGAAAGGACGCTAATCAGTAATAGAAAAACATGAAAGTATAAATTTCATTGGTAAAGGTAAATATATAGTAAAATTCAGAATAATCTAATATTGTAAAGGTGATGGATAAATCACTTATAAAGCTAATATGAAGCTTAAAAGACAAAAGTAGTAAAAATAACTATAGTTGCAATCATTTGTTAATAGATACACAAGATAAAAAATATAAATTGTGACATCAAAAACAGAGTTGTGAGGAGGGTAAAAATTCCGACCTTTAGAATGCATTTGAACTTTAGTTGTTATCAACTTAAAATAGACTTAAAATATAAATAATTTTATGTAAGTTTCATGGTAACCACAGAGCAAAAACCTATAGTAAATACACACAAAAAATAATAAATAAAGAGAAAGGAATCTAAACATACCACTACGGAAAATCATCAAATCAAAAAGAGAACAAGAAATGAAGGAACAAAGCAATTACTAAACAGCCAGGAAACAACGAACAAAATGGCAATAAGTATACACAGGCATATCTTGTTTTATTGTGCTTTTCCTTATGGTACTTCACAGATACTTCTTTCTTTTTTTCCCTTTTCTTTTCTTTCCACAAATTGAAGGTTTGTGGCATACCTTGTCCACAAATCTGTTGGTGCCATTTTTCCAACAGCATTTGCTCACTTCATGTCTCTGTCACATTTTGGTAATTTGCACAATATTGCAAACTTCTTCATTATTATTTTTTATGGTGATCTGTGAACAGTGATTGTGACATGCTGAAAGTTCAGGTGATGGCAGGCATACATTAACAATAAATTTTTAATTAAGGTATGTACATTGTTCTTTTTAGGCATAATGCAATAGTACACTTAAGAGACTACAGTATAGTGGAAACATAACTTTTATATGCACTGGGAAGGCAAAAAATCCACTTGACTCGATTTATTGCAATATTAGCTATATTGTGATAGTCTGAAACCAAGCCTGCAGTATTACTGAGGTATGCCTATGCTGATGAGTAATTTCTTTAAATGTGAATAGACTAAATTATCCAATTAAAAGACACAGAGTGGATAAATGGATTAAAAAACAAAACCCATCTATATGTTGCCTACGGGAGACTCACTTCAGATGTAAGGACATGCAGATAATGAAGGTGAAGGAATGGAAAATGATATTCCATGCAAATGGAAACCAAAAGAAATCTAGGGTAGCTATACTTATATCAGACAAAGTAGACTTTAAAATAAAAACGAGAGAAAGAAAGGCATTACATAATGATAAAGGGGTCAGTCCAATAAGAGGATATGACATTTGTAAATATTTATGCAACCAACATAAGAGCACTACACGTATAAAGCAAATACTAACAGACCCAAAAGGAGAAATAAACAGCAATATAATAACAGTAAGGGACTTTAATACCCTACTTTCATCAATGGATAGATCTTCTAGACAGAAAATCAATAAGGAATATTAAGCCTCATTAAACAATTGGCTTAACAGATACACGCAGAACATTCCATCCCAAAGCAAGAGAATATACATTCTTCTCAAGAGCACATGGAACAATCTCCAAGATCAATCATACATTAAGCCCCAAAACGAGTCTTCGTAAATTTAAGAAGATTGAAATCATATCAAGCATCTTTTCTAACCACAATGGTATGAAACTGGAAATCAATTACCAGAAGAAAACTGGAAAATTCACAGTATGTGGAGATTAAACAACATACTACCGAACAACCAGTGGATCAAAAAAGAAACTGAAAAAGAAATAAAAATACATCTGGAGACAATGAACATGGAAGGGCAACATAGGGTGCAGCAAAAGCAGCTCTATGGAGGGTCGTTCATTACAATAAATACCAACATTAAGATACAAAAGACATCTCAAATAAAAACCCTAATGTTACACTTTAAGGAACTATGAAAAGAAGAACTAAGCCTCAAGTTAGCAGAAGGAAGGAAATAACTAAGATCAGAGCAGAAATAAATGAAATAGAGACGAAAACACATAGAAAATGTCAATTAACAGCTGTGTTTTTCAAAAAATAGACAAAGACAAACTTTTGGTTAGACTCATGAAGAAGAAAAGAGGACTCAAATCAGAAACGAAAGAGGAGACATTAGAGCTGATACCACAGACATACAAAGGATCATAAAGCCTACTACAGAACCACAGCAATCCTGAAGAAGAAAGCTGGAGGCATCACACTTTCTGATTTCAAACTCTACGACAAAGCTCTTCTATTACATTTTACTATAAAGCTAATATATATTGCTGTAGCAATCAAAACTGTATGGTACTGGTATAAAAAACAGATCTGGGAGATTGATACATAGGTCAATAGCTTTGTTAAAATTCATCACACTGTACTTTTAAGATCTATGCATTTTATCACATGCAAAATGAACCTCGATAATAAGAAACCAAACCAAAAATATAAACACAATATCAATTGTACAAAAAGAAAGTTCACATAACAAAGGGCTAGCCTCCCAAAAAGATAAATTGTTTTCAGAAATCAGCAAGACCAAACACCCAAGCAATAGAAAAATAGGCAAAGTATAAACGCACAGTTCATAGAAAAGGAAATACTAAAGATTCTTAAACATATGAAAATACTCTCAACTTTACTCATAGTAAGAAATGAAAATGCTAAGCACACAGGTGGGATATTTTTAATCTATCATTGTTGGCCACCCTTGGTTGGTGAAAATATGGGAAAGGAAACAATTATGGTAGTTAATTCGGCAATATCTATCAGAAATACAACTGCCTATGGCCTTTGACTCAGTAATTCCATTTCTGGGAATGTACCACCCCCTCTCATCCCCCAAGTACTCACATATGTCCCAGTGTTAGGGACTGCAGCAGTATTTGGAACAGCCAACGTTTAGGAACAACCTTACCTGTGTGGTACATTCACACACTACAGTACTCTCTAGCTGTGAAAAGCAGTCGGGAAGCTCTCTGTGTACTGAGTTGCAAATGATTCCAGGATGTATTAACAGAAAAAATCAGATGTTGAACCCTTTGTACAATATGCAACCTTTAGTGCAAAAGGGCAGGAATAATAATATGTGAGCACTTTTTCTTATAAAGCACCTCTGCAAAATTAGCTAAGAAACCACTATGAGTGATTACCGGTAAAGAACAGAGGTGAGGAACAAGGAAGATGGGAAAAGGAAGTAGAATGTTTATTCTCCACATTTACATATTTTCTCTTTAAAATTTTAACCATATAAATGCTTTATCTGTGAAAAATTTAACAGAGACAGACAGAAAGAGAGGAAGAGGGAGAGAGGAAGAGGGAGAGAGGGAGAAAAAAGGAGGGAATGCAAATAAGTAAATGGATTCTGGAAAGCCCAGAGCCAAATGTTCTTCAGCTCCTGCATATACAAGCAAAAGTAAAATCCTAATCTGAGTCTTTCAACCACTTTGGAAAATTTCAATTTTTTTTTATGATTAACTTTTTTAAATTCTGGTTCAGAACATTATCAATGGGTCACTTTCATTCTAGAGAGCAATTGAGAGAGGGAAGTCAGTAGTCAGTTATTCCCAAGGCCACGCCCATTGTGTAATAACCTTTGAGCCGCACCAACTCAGGAACGGCTCCTTCAGGCAGTCCTTAGAAAACTTCCTCTGAGCCACCAAAAGGGAAGCCTTCCCACAGGAGGGCATGGTATAGAGGTACAGTTGTGGTTGTTGAAAGCAACTGCAGTTTGTCACACCAGCTGTGAGCCCCTCAGATCTCTGGAAATACCAGGATACATGGCAAATCCCAAAACAGCAAAAGGCTCCTATAGCCTGGTGACATCTTAGAAGTGAGAAAACAGAGGTTAGGCTGCATGGGTTTTTGTTTTGTTTTAACCCTATTTTTCAGGCTTATAGAGAGAAAAAAAGAAGAAACAACCATAGACTTCCCTAATTATGCTGCTATGTTTACCCACAATGGCCCCACACTCTTTGAAATTTAGAAAGTATTGAACTTGGGGCGTCCAGTGTGGTCCCCTTGGGGTTTAGAGAAGGTGTCTCTTGTGCTTAGAGCTGACCCTTCCTGATACACACTATTCAGGGTCTTGAACCAGGAAATTGAGACAAAGATTTTTAAAATACACACCATAAAATCTCTAAGGTGCTCTGGGAGGCCAGAGGACTGACAGGACATGCATTGTTCCATTCAACTACTGGGGAGGGACAGTTAGGAGAGCTGTATATAAGAAATGTTCACAAGCAAAACCCCTATTTTAGAAGAAGCACCTTGTTGAGTGTCTGGATAATATCAATTTTATTTTAAATATATGAACAGTCCCTAAAACATGAAGAAGACTTTTTTCTTTTACCTTGCAACTTTTTTTCCCCCCAATAAATTTCTTTGAAATCTGTTCCAATGAACTAAAGTGAGGCTATGATTGATTTATTCACAGGGTAGAGGCAACAAAACTCAGAATGTCCGTAGCCAGCACACTGCACAAGATTGTCTTCCCAAATGAATCTTTTGATCAAAGCATCCCACGTAAGTAACATGCTATAAAGTAGGCCACAAGCTGAGACTCCACCTACTGACATGAAGGATGAGTAATTGAATGTTAGGTGCTTCTTGAGGAGATTAGGCCAAGTGAGATGAGCCAGACACAAAAAGACAAGGACTCTATGATTCCACTGATATGAGGTACTTAGAGTAGTCAAATTCATAGCAACAGAAAGGAGAATGGGGGGTTCCAGGGGATGGGGGTAGGGGGTGGTGGGAGAATGGGGACTTGGTGTTTAATGGGTATGGAGTTTCAGTTTGGGAAGATGGAAAGAGGTCTGCAGATGGATGCTGGTGATGGTTCCACAGCACTGTGAATGTACTTAATGTCCCTGAATTGTACACTTAAACACCATTAAGTGGTAAATTTTATGTTACATGTATTTTACCACAATTTTTTTAAAAGGAAACTACCTCTGGTATTTTATATATTTTTTTAAAAGGTGAGGTAGTTCTCATAGGGCAGGAAGGTTCACCTGGATCCATCAAATTAATGTTCTTGACCTAAAGCAAGTGCAGTTTCAAAGAACGCAATTCCTGGTCAACCATTCCTGAATGATAACCTCCTTAAATCTAACATCCTCACGTTTTCAAGATCCTCTTACAGACTCCCAACATGCCATTTAAGATGGAAAAATGTTATTTGGCTCCAAATAATTTTTACCCTTAGAAAACTTATGTACCCTTTTTGGGGGTATGATGTTAACATAGCCCACGCTGGACATGAAAACCTTTAAAAGTTATTTCATTTTCCTGTCCTTTAATAAGAAGTGCATCCGAGAAGTGCCTAGATAAAAGATTTAGATCCTATGTGACTCATGTCTGATAATGTGAGTGATTACTATCCTGAGAAGGGAAACGAGCCAAACATAAAGGTAGTACAAACAAAGGAACGTGGGATATTTGCATGGAATGAGAGCTAACTGTCCCTCTTTTCTGACCAAGGTGCTCACCGAAAGTTGTAGGATTTTAAAATTCTAGATTCTTTTATTGTCCTTTTTCATATCTCTGAGATTTACATGTCTCTTTCTCCTTTGCACACACACACAGTTACTTCTTCCTGTCCTGTGCCCAGCACTTTGCTTTTCCCCCTCTCCCTAGATATATTTAAGCAGAAGCAGCGGAAAGGTAACCAAAGGTAAAAAATGAACCAGGACAAGAAAATAAAAAGTACAACAGATGTCTTAAGGATTTGGGTTAACATCTCTCCGATTTTCTTTCCCAAATGATGACCTTGATTTCTACATCTCAGAGAAAAATGGGCCAAAAATGAACTTCCAGGCGCTCTCTCCACCACCTCACCTGTCAGCTACTTCCACCCACACAGTCTGTCTTCCCACTTGTTTCCACAGACTGGCTTTCACGCCAGTGCGTGGCCACTGACTCCATTTGCTCTTGTGCACCCGAGAATCTCATTCCCGTCATTCTTTCCTTTGTCTCCTAGGTCACCACTTTTTCACTCTCCTCTACTAGATCATTCTCACCAGCACACAAAAGTAGAACTTTCTCTGGACCGCACATTACCCATTAGAATGTGCTTCATGTCATTGAACTCCTTTGCAGCAACAGTTCTTGGTCGAATGGTCTGTATCCATTTTCTCCAAATCCCCTTCTCGCATTCTCCCTTAAACTCACTCCATCAAGCCTTCACTCCTACCACCTAACTGGCATTTCTCCAGTCAAGGCCACCAATGATGTCCAAAACTGAGCCCCTGGTCTCCTCTCCCACCAAGCCTGCTCTACCTGCAGCCTTCACTTGAAGACAACTGCATGCTTTCAATTGCTCAAGCCAAAATTCTTATAGTCCTTCTAATTCCTCTAACATATTAGATGGCTCTGCCATCACATTATATTCAAAGACTGACCACTTCTCACTCATACCCCTGTTGGCACCCTGCTTTGGACCACCATCACCACCACCTGTCTGAATTTCTGTAACAATCTCTTAACAAGTCTCCTGCTTCTACCCTTGACTCTTGTACAGCAGCCAGAGTGATGCATTTAAGATCATGTCAGCACAAGCATATCAATTTTCTGCTCAAAATCCTTCAACGGCTATCTATCACATTCAAAATAAAAGCCTTACAGTGGCCAAAAAGGACTTATCCGGACCCTGTTACTTTCCTGATGTCATCTAATCTTCTTCCTCCTTCATTCCACTCCAACCTCTATGCTCTTCTTATATCAGGAATGCTCCTGCCCCAGGGCCTTTGCACTGGCTGACACTTCAGCCTAGAAAGCAAATCTTTCATATATCTGTGCTGCTCACTCTCTCATTTCCTTCAAGTCTTTGCCCAAAAATTACCTTCTCAATGAACCCTACCTTGACCACTCTATAGCTACACAACCCCACCCCTGATTTCATTTTTTTGTTGTTGTTCATAGCTCTTTAGTATACTCTTGGGTACTATGATTAACTCTTTGTTATGTGCTTATTATCTTCATATGCTTACATAATTCATCTTTATTGCTAGAATGTAAGCTCTGTGAGAACAAGGATTTTTGCTTTGCTAATTTATTCCAAGAACACATGTACATAGTGGACACTCAGTACAAACCTTACGGAATAAACTAATTGACTAATGAAGTGTCCAAGCAGAATTATGTATATTAACTAATAGCCATTTCTTCTTCCATCTGTCCAATGTCAACTATTGGAAATGGACAAAATGGAACCAATATTTATTGAGCACATACTGTGATCTTGGCCACTGTTAAACACTGGGTCTTTATTGCACTAAATATCTGAAGCCACCATGTGGAGACAGTTATTAAATACTTGTTGAACAACAAATTAACTGAATGAATCCTCATTTTGCAGGGAAGGAAACGGTTCAGCAAATTTCGTCACTTGCCTTAGATTATATAATTAGAAACAGGTGGAAGACAGACTGAAACTTCAGTCTGTCACATTCCGAAGTGCCACATAGTACAGCTCCATGGGAATTTAGTTGACACACGGAAATCTGATGGGCAACTGCATCCCAGCTTTGCCTCTTGACTTGCTATGCGACTCTAGGCATGTCACTTACCATCTCTGAGCTGCACTCTCTCTACCTTTTTGGTACTTCATGCTATTGGGGTCACTGTAGATAATACGGAGTGTTAAAGGACATATGTATCTGGATTCAAATAGAGGGATAAGTGCTTTATGCAGGGATCACATGTTCCTGAAACCACTACCAAACACTTCACAATATATGAGGATATGAATGACTTTAAAATATCATTGAATATATATGAGAAATAGAAAAGTATATTTCAGCTACTTTAAAAATATTTTTTAAATATTGTATAGGAAGAAATTATTTTCATGACTCACTTTTTAAAACGTTAAAATAGAGAATACTATTGGAGGGTTAGAAATCGTATAGGATTACAAGAGATTCTAAGGTGTGTTCTCTATGACATTATCTTTTGTTGCTGGAGGTGAAGTGCCTCAGCCAGTTTGGAGGTTTTGGGGTCCTGTAGGTTTTTCTGCATTTCACCACAATATTAACTTGAATTTGTAAAGTGCTCTGAGCTCCTCAAATAAGAAATAGACAGGGAGGTTCTCTGTTAATTGCAACTAACAACTCTTTCTTGAGCCAGAAAATTCTGACTTTAAGATGTTATCAGACTCCCAAATTTATAATGAAGTGAACTAAATGAGACAATTATGCCAAAATAATGAGAAATGACATGGTTGATTCTGAAATCTGCTAAACGTTTTACCAGGTTGAAGAAAAAAAATGACTTGGAAATTCCTTCATCCTTCACCTCTACCCTCCTCCCCCTTACCTCCCTTGCCTCTGTCCCCCATCCTCCCGGATTCTGGCTGCAGCTGAGCATTTAGTAAGCAGATGCACTGGGAAACCAGCCTGGGGAAGTTCAGGAGTTGGGTCCATGGACAGCTTTCCCCAGGCCCCATCATTACTTTGTGGCTGTCAGGACTTCCTGAAAGATGAATGAAAGTGGGAAAGGCTAAGAACTGGAAGCTTCCTCTGAGCTCCCCATTTGGATGCAAATGGCAGCTAAATGTTCATCAGGCAGAAACTGGTGACCTGATGGTGTATCTTTGTCAGGCTGAGGGGTGTAGGCTGGACGGGTGGAGGGTCATGGTCCCGGGTTGTCCCTCTTCAGCTCTCACTCCTCCCTGAGAACACTGCAGATAGGAAAACCAGCCTAGATTTCCAAAAGATACCATTTATCTCTGAGTAGCAGCAGATCCTGGTTTCCTGTGGCCAGATCTTTATACAATTTGGGGGACCTTTTTAGGAAAATTTGGTTTAAATGCAAATATTTAGATGAGTAAAAAAAAAATTACAAAAAATTACTAATATACAAAAGAAAATTCTAAAACATTACCCACCCTTGAATGGGGGTAATGTGGCTGAAACTTCATCAGCTCACAAAAGATCTTCTCTGTGTACATGTCTTGTAAGAAATAAGGAGAAATATTTTTTCAGGCCATATCTGAAATATTGTTTTCAGACCTGCCTGCTCCCTGGAAGTTAAGGCAAGAATTAAAAACAGGGGGGAAAAAAAAGGTTTTATGTCTCCATTTGAGTGGGGAAGAGACAATTTAAAATGCTAACACATCTTCCATTTAAAAAGAAGGTGGGGGGCAGTAAATAAAGAGGGCAGGGATAAGTTTTATTTGTTTACTTACGGCCCTCCTGGTTTTTATGATTAGAACATTTAATATAAAAATGAAGGGACAGCTGTTTTTCCACCTTTGGTTGGTTGTGTGGCTGACAGGAAGTGGGCCCACTCTCTAAAAGAGGCGGTCTCTGAATGCTCAGAAATCCTGCCTCTGGGTTTTCCTGCCACACCTGCAGGTCCTGTCCTGCAGTATTATGTTCTTCATAGCCACTCAGAGCATCCATGGATACACATGGGAAACACTTGGGTGGTTCTAAAAAATGCCAAAGTTTCACCTTGAGATTGTGATCAAGTTCCTCTGAGTGGGAAGGAAAGAGATTGAAGGACATCCCGAGGGGTTGGAAGCTATTGATACCAGCATCTACCCACATGTTGTGGTTCAATTGGCCTAAACAGTGGTTCTTTATGCCTTGTATTTAGGCCAACAGCAGGCGCATCAGCTGAGAAGTTATTAGAAATGTCAGTTCTCGATCCCCTATGGCAGACTTACTAAGCCAGAAATTCTGGAGGTGGGGCCAGTGGTCGCCAAGTGAATTCTGATGCACACTGAAGTGAGAGAACCACTGGTCCAGGGTTGGTACCGGATCCTGGGATTTTACCAGCTTCCAGGTGATGCTACTGAGAAGTCTGAGACCACCTGTCTTTCCTTCCACACAGAAGCATTGCAGTAAATCCAATATAATCAGTATATACCACATAGATAGAAGTTACTTTTCTTCTTTCAGTTGTGGCCCCAGAAATGGGTATGTTTAAAGGGCTCCCCTAAGTGGTTCTTTAATACAGCCAAACCTGCAAGGTGCTCCATTACCATTCTCTCAACATACCTCTCCACTTTCCCTACCTCTGTCACTGGCCTGGCTGATGTGGCCAATGCGTCTCAGTTGGGTAGGAATCTAGCTTTCAGTCAGCAGAATGCTCCCTGTACATTAGTGCTCCTAACAGATTCCCCTGTGCTTTATTTACTCTTTCAGATGGGTACGCATTTTCTCAAGTAGAACAAGCTGTGATTACTCAGGAAGAACTAGTCCGTTCTTATAACACTACTAAAAGCAAAAGCAATAAGATAAGTATGGACTCTTCTGACTCCAGATAGGAGTGAGGTTTGGACCACGACATCCTGTGTTCTCATGTCCTTCCCCAAGACTGCAGAACATACCAACACCCCCGAACACTCATTTTCTTGTGGCTCTGGGCAGTTTGTTATTTATGTATCAATTGAGTCACAATCTTTGGATATAAATAATGGGGGAAGCCTATTTTCTTTTTCTTAATTGGTCTTTAATGTTTTACCTAACCTGTTTACTTTTCTGTTGTTTTGAGATAATTTATCAGTTCAGTCTAAAGTATAAAATTAACATTTTGTTTCACCAAAATTTAAGCTTTGGTACAAGTTGTTTTGGGAGAAAAGGTAAAGAAGGTCATGATGCCTAACAAGCCTGTCTTAGTTGAAAAAGAGTCACACAGAAACTTTGTATTTTGAAAACTCACATATTAAGGCAGGCATATAAAGGCAGCATATAAAATATTTTTCTAAGTAGGCTCTCCTGTCACTTTGAATCATACCTTATTTGTAGGATATTTGCACAGTATTCTTGATTTTTTAATGAATTCACATAATAGGTGTAATATACTATAATCTCAGGTTTCAAAATCAGTGTGCAAAAATCAACATATCTTATTTTCTGTACATTGATCTAATCTCCATTCTGACTCCCCCACGCATTAGAACTTAGTGGGAAATTCAGCCACAGTCATTCTTGGGACTGTGCTTCAGGCTTGTACTAACTTCCCTGGGTTTCACACAATGCATAGCATTGGGGCACCCTCTGTTCTTCTGTCATCTTCCCACACAGGTCACCACTAAAACAAATGGTTTATTTTGGTCACTTTATGACGCTTCTGTACCAGGTAGGAGAAACTGGAACCTCTAGGGAGGTTGGAAATCCCCATGCCTATTAATGATTCTAGGTCACTAATTCTGATATGTGGGAGGGTTTTTCCCCATACATCCAAAGAATTCTCAGACACCAGCTGGGTGCCCTACAATTCAACTCAATTCTGACACTATCTACCTGAAGATAACATCAGACCCCACAGGTTAAGGACTCAGTCCCACAAGACTGCCTCCCATCCCCACATACACACTTCAGATGCCAATCCTAGGCCCAGATTATCACCTGTGCTTCTGACCAACTGGTTATAAGTCAAAGGTTCCCATGACACCCTCCTTGGATTCAATTAGCTCAAGCAGCTCACAGAACTCCGGAAACCCATTTACTCATTAAATTACCAATTTATTACAAAGGATATTAAATAATATGAAAGAATATGATTCAACAGCCAGATGAAGAGATACACAGGGCAAGGTCCCAAACAAAGCAGCTTCTGTCCCAGTGGAGTTTGGGCCCAGCATGGTAACACATGGAAACATTCTGGTTCACCAACACAGCTTTCTAAAACCCTTCCTTTTAGTTGTTTATGGAGGCTTCATTACATAGGCATGACTGACAAAATCTTTGGCCGTTGGTGATTGATTCAACTCCACTCCTTCACCCTCCCCAGAAAGGGGTGGGTGGGACTCAAAGTGCCAACCCTCTATTTATTGGTGGTTCCCTTGGTAACCAGGTCCCATCCTAAGTTTTTTTTCCAAAAGTTACCTCATTAACATAAATCCAGTTGGGGTAGAAAGGGACTTAATAGGAATCAAAATATAGCATTTCACCTTTATGTGTCTGAAGCATTTTCAGGAATTGAAGACAAGAAACCAAATATTATAACAAAAGATGTTCTCATTGCTCTTATCACCCAGGGAATTCCAAGGGTTTTTGTTGCTGTGAGCCTGGAACCATGGACAAAAACCAAATATATATGAGAAGTATTTTGGTCATTCAGATGACCTTCTTGACCAAATATATATTTCTTATAAATCACAATATTGTACCTGTGGTCCAACATTGCCAGGAAAGCCATTCCTCTCCTGGAACACATCATCATCCCAGTGCACACTGAGGGGATGAGGAGATAGTTTTTGAATTCTTTCTGTAGTCTGAAGTCCCCTTTCTTAGACCCATTCTACTTAGTTTTTAAAAGCAAAAGTAAGAATTCTTGAAGACGGAATCCTCTATTTTCTGTCCTTTTTTTTAAAAAAGATTTTATTTATTTATTTGACAGAGAGAGACACAGTGAGAGAGGGAACATAAGCAGGGGGAGTGGGAGAGGGAGAGGGAGAAGCAGGCTTCCCATGAAGCAGGGAGCCTGATGCAGGGCTTGATCCCAGGGCCCTGGGATCATGACCTGAGCCGAAGGCAGACGCTTAATGACTGAGCCACCCAGGCACCCCTATTTTCTGTCCTATCCAAATGACTCCTGAGGAAATAACCCCAAAAGCCTGATAACTATTGGAATGGAGATAAAGCAACAAGAAAAACATGGGGGAAGAAAAACCTAATCAATTAAGATACAAATGTAATGATCCAAAGGGGCACATGCACCCCAAAGTTTATAGCAGCAATGTCCACAATAGCCAAATTATGGAAAGAGTTGAAATCTCCACTGAAAGATGAATGGATAAAGAAGATACGGTATATATATATACACACAATGGAATATTACTCAGCCATCAGAAAGGATGAATACTTATCATTTATATCAATGTGGATAGAACTGGAGGGTATTATGCTGAGCAAAATAAGTCAAGCATGGGGTGCCTGGGTGGCTCAGTTGGTTAAGCGACTGCCTTCGGCTCAGGTCATGATCCTGGAGTCCCGGGATCGAGTCCCGCATCGGGCTCCCTGCTCGGCGGGGAGTCTGCTTCTCCCTCTGACCCTCCTCTCTCATGCTCTCTGTCTCTCATTCTCTCTCAAATAAATAAAATCTTTAAAAAAAAATAAGCAGAGAAAGACAATTATCATATGGTGTCATTAATAGGTGGAATGTAAGAAACAGTGCAGAGGATCATAGGGGAAGGGAGGGAAAACTGAATGGGAAGTCATCAGAGAGGGATACAAGCCATGAGAGACTCTTAGCTATAGGATACAAACTGAGGGCTGCTGGAGGGGAAGTGGGTGGAGGGTGGGGTGGGCATTAGGAGGGCACGTGATGTTATGAGCACTGGGTGTTATATGCAACTGATCAATTATTGAACACTACATCTGAAACTAATGATGTACTATGTTGGTTAATTTAATTTAAATAATTAAAAAAAAGAATGTAAGCCTAAAAAAAAATCCCAAAAATGTATCCATGAATGGAAAAACAAAATGTGGTATGTCCACACAATGGATTATCTGACCATAACAAGTAATTAAATACTGATATATGCACAACATGGATGAACCTTAAAAACTATGCTAAGTAAAAAAAAAAAGCCAGTCATTAAAGGCCACATATGATATGATTTCATTGGGGAAGTTCATAAGCAAAACTATAGATATATAAAGGAGATTAGTAGTTGCTCAGGGTTGGTGGGAAGATGATGGGGAAAGGGTTAATATGTAAAGGGTACAGGGCTTCTTTTTGAGGTGATGAACATACTCTAAATTTGACTGTAGTAATAGCTGCACATATTTGTGAATATATTTAAAAAAAACATTGAGTCATGTACTTTAAATGCATGAATTGGTGACTTAAATCTCAATAAAGCTATTTTCAAAAATTATCCAGGTGAATTCTACCTCTAATCATAATGTACTAGTCTTGCCCTCCTGCTTAAAACTATTAGAAAACTGGAAATATATATGAAAAAAATATTTTCAGATATTGGACAAAGGGCAGCATAGGAATATAATCCCTAAGAGAAAAGAATTAAAGTAAGTCATACTATTTCCCAGGCTTTCTTCCTAGAGGCACTTTCCAGGCCATGGTGCAGAAAAGTAGTACCCAAGCAAAGCAGTCTTCTCAGTGAACTGGGGAGACCAAGCTAAAAGTTTGGGGAGGCTGAGGCAGCTGATATTTGCTGGGTATAGTACTATTGAGAAAGGAGCTGTACAAAGAGTTCTAGACATTTATTTAGGGATATTCTAGAGTAAATAGCTAGATGCTAACCTACATATATGTGGAATGAAACTCAATGAAGTTGGGCAAAGACAAGTACCAGAGATATGTAAGCTGGACAATTCACAGAACTTTCACAGGATACAATATTTAACCAAATAGGGTGAAAAGGGTTTGATGAATACTTGAGATATTCCACAGAGACCCCAAAAGACCCATACCTTAATAGTGTGGCTAAGCTAGCACTGTAGCAAGAACTACCCTAGACTCATGATCTTATTTTAACAAAGCTTATTTTAGCAAAGCTTGAAAAGAAGCATCCAAAGCATCAAAGGGATCCATAGTTAATTTAGCTGCCTGTAAGAAAAAAACAAGCCGGGCGCCTGGGTGGCTCAGTTGGTTGAGCGACTGCCTTCGGCTCGGGCATGATCCCAGGGTCCTGGGATCGAGTCCCGCATCGGGCTCCCTGCTCTGTGGGGAGCCTGCTTCTCCCTCTCCCACTCCCCCTGCTTGTGTTCCCTCTCTCGCTGTGTCTCTCTCTGTCAAATAAATAAATAAAATCTTAAAAAAAAAAAAAGAAAAAAACAGAAAAAAACAAGCCCTCTAACAGAAGAAAACAAATCCAGGCACTTCAGTGTAATAATAACAATGTCCAACATCTAGTAAAAAAATAAATAGATATTCAAAGCAGCAAAACTGAATCCATAAGCAAAATAAAAGTCAATGGAACAACCCAGAACTGACAGAGATGATGGAATTAACAGACAAGAACTTTAAAAACTTTAAAACAACTATTACAAATATGTTTAATGAGTTAAGGACAACATGAACACATTGAAGAAAAAAATGAAAACCATAAAGAAAGAAATGAAACTCTAGACCTGAAAAAACTATGCTAAATGAAAATTTTATTGAATAAGTTTAGCATATTGGACACTGCAGAATAAAAAATAAAAACTTGAACATAGCAGTAGAAACAATCCAAACTGAAACACAAAGAAAAAGGCTGAACAAAAACTGAAAAGAGCATCAATTACCTGTGAGACAATATCAAGCAGTTTTATATGCATTCTTTCGAGCTGCAGATAGAGTAATAGAAAAAAAATCACTGAAGAAACAAAGGCAGAATATTTTCCAAGAATGGTCTGAGAAGCATAGCCAACCCATAGCAGGCTAACCACACACACACACACAGCATAATCAATTTGCTGAAAATCAAGGATCAGGAAACAAATCTTAAAATTAGCCAGAAGGTAAACACATACACACACACAAACACAGTAAGGTTAAGAAAAAGCAAATTGAAAATGACCACTAATTTCTCAGAAAAGCCAAAAGGAAATTTGTTGAAAAAAAAAAAAAATATTGCCAACCTGAAGTCTATAGCTAATGAAAATATCCTCCAAGAT